>NC_143555.1:148707500-149007500 GCF_054136105.1 Typopeltis vanoorti | reverse complement strand
ATAATAATTTTTTAATTTTTTTAAATAGTAATAGTAATTTATTGATTGCTAAAAGATTTACACATACAATTAACATCTTGATTGACATTTCAACTTATAATTTTACAGAATTCAGCACTAAGTGCTACATTTTCTACATTGGATTTCAATTAAAATTTTTAATAATACTTTTTTGCCCCTATATTATGCATTTACAACATATGTTCTTCTTCATGTTGGAGGCTTAATGGATTTTTTACAACACTCAAAAAGAATTAAAATAGAATTTAATTCTTTTTCTTTTAAGTGTTGTAAAAATTCCATTAAGCCTCAAACATGATGTCCTCACAGCACTTAAGCCTCTACACAGAACATGTTCTTCTAAATGCTAACAATGAAGATTATTCAGAATTTGTGAATACAGAATATACAGATTTTTTTTTTAGAATATAATTTATTATTTATTGACTGCTAAAATATTTATACATACAATAAACATCTTGTGTGCCATTGCACCTTATAATTTTACAGAGTTCAGCACTAAGTGCTGCATTTTCTACATTGGATTTCAATTAAAATTTTTAATAATACTTTTTTGCCTTTATATTATGTATTTACAACACATTTATTCTAATATTAACAATGAAGATTATAAAGAATTTTTTGTATAATTTTTTTTTCTTCAAAGTTTGAGAAAGAGTGATTATACAAACAAATTTCTGCATTTGTTTATAAGGATTACTTGTAGATGAGTGAGGCAACTGAATCCCATCTACTTCGAAGCTTGGGTTAGCTTTTATGAAGAGAGTGGAATTTAGCCTTCACTATTTGTGTTGTTGCTACTGTTTAAGTATGGGATGTAGGCAGTGCGGATTTACGTATAAGCTAAAAAAAGCTACAGCTTAGGGCCTCGCAATCTGCCGGGGCCTCAAATAAAAAACCAAAAAGACCAGCTGATGTAATTTAAAACAGTAGGGGGGCCTCTTGGTTTTGTATAGCTTAGGGCCTCAGCAAGTCTAAATCCAACCCTGGATTTAGACATTGGATGCCTTAGTCCTTATAAGGACTGGCTTAAAGGGGCGAAGCAAGAATGCTTTTCATCTTCTCCGTTATCTGTACAGGACAGTGTAGGGATAAGTGTTATTGAGCTATTAAAGCTCTGATCATGGCAGGAGGGTAACAGCAATAGCCCAGCCGCAGTTAGAACTTCATTAGCTACAGCATTGCCATCCATTACCCTCCAAGGGTATTGGATTGAATGAATCAATCGCCCAATTTTGAATGCTAGTGATTTGTGATATGTATATCAGTGTTAATAGTATCTTAACTTTGTTGGTATATTTTCCTGAGTTCTTTTTTAATGTTCTGTAGTTATCTACGTGTTTTAAATTAATATAATAATAATAAATTATTATTATTATAAACTGTATTTAAAAAAAAACTTAGTTATGTATAATTTAAAAACAGAAGAACCAGAAAAGTCTATGCAGTCGAGAATAAATTGTATTTATTAACATTAATATTAAATTGCATTTTATTAGCGAGCCTCTACAGCTAAACTGTTTAAAATTTCATGTTTCTCAATGTTTGCTATTTTTCAAGTACATTATTTTTATTATTATTACTATTCCATCTAATCTATTTTTTCTAAAAATAATAATAATAATAATAATAATAATAATAATAATAATAATAATAATAATTATTATTATTATTATTATTATTATTATTATTATTATTATTATTACAAGGATTATAAACTGTATTTTAAAAAGCTTAGTTATGTATAATTTAAAAACAGAAATTTAAAAACATAGAAAAGACTATGCAGTCACTAATAAATTATATTTATTAACATTAATATTAAATTGCATTTTATTAGCGATTGCAGCGCCTCTACAGGTAAACTAAGTCCAAAAGTTAATTTTTGAATTCTGAAATTCTATTATTTATGATTTATTTTTCTTTTTCGAAAAACAAAATAGCCAACAAGTAATCAAAATTCCATTTTAGAATTTATAAACTCGCAATTAAGTTCCACATTATTATTTTTTTCCTCCCCAGACGAAACTAAACACCAAATACAATCGCACGTAGTTAGGCTACATCCAGTATGTTCAAAGCAGTTCATCGCTCTGTTTTGCAACTGCAAATTAAACTTTCCAATTTTGTAATAATTTAAAAGAAGTTTTTAAGATGCCAGGAGTAGAAGCATAGCACGAAAGACAACTTTGGGCAAATCGCCAGTTTCCACACACACACACACACTAGCTAAAAGCCTACCAGCTGTGCCCGTTGAATATATTTGTTTATTCCGCGTCACATCTCGCTCTGTAAGCACGATTTCACTAGCCAATGAGTTCGATACCTAGGAGTGAAGTATACGTTTAATTTAACAACAGTAGCTCGTGCAGTTCTGTTACGAGAATGCTGTGTGAATTCTCATATGAATCATGCAGCATTCGCGTGCTATAAACATAAACAGTTCGGCAATATTTCACATATATTAATGGAAATGTAATTGGATTCCCAAAAAGTATCAGACTAGTCGAAAGGAAACAAAAAAAAATCGATAAATCCATTTGTAAAAGTTTATTTCAATGAGAACAGACAGAGAAAGGTGTAATTTCCTGTTGGATTGAATTTATTTACATCTCATTTTTTATAACTAAGAAGGAATTGAAGGAATAAAAATATATACACACTATTTTCATAAGCAGATAAAATTAACTAGTGTTAAAGTAAACAACATCAGATGCCATTATAATTAAAACCCAACATGGAGAGAGAGAGAGAGAGAGAGAGAGAGAGAGAGAGAGAGAGAGAGAGAGGTACATTCGCTCGATTTAATCATTAGTTAAATCATTAGAGAGCCTTATGAAGGGCTACGTTTGTCGAACAATATAAACAAGTTGCTTTGAAATATTTGTAATTTATCTTAATAAAAATATTTAAATAATTAACAAAATTTATATTTTTATTGTAAAGTTTAAATTATCACAAGATTTTCTTAACAAAATAAAATAAATTAATTACACCTTTAAAAATATTCAATAATAAATTTTCATAATAATTTCAAAAACTATAACCTTGGAGGGTAATGGATGGCAATGCTTAGCTAATGAAGTTCTAACTGAAGCTTGGCTATTGCTGTTACCCTCCTGCCATGATCAGAGCTTTAATAGTTCAATAACACCTTATATACCTATACCTATATACCTATACCTACACTGTCCTCTACAGATAACGGGGAAGATGAAAAGCATTCTTGCTTCGCCCCTTTAAGCCAGTCCTTATAAGGAATACTAAGAATAAATTTATTTAATACTCTAAATAAATATAAATATTTTCATAAGCAGATAAAATTAACTAGTGTTAAAGTAAACAACATCAGATGCCATTATAATTAAAACCCAACATGGAGAGAGAGAGAGGGTACATTCGCTCGATTTAATCATTAGAGAGCCTTATGAAGGGCTACGTTTGTCGAACAATATAAACAAGTTGATTTGAAATATTTGTAATTTATCTTAATAAAAATATTTAAATAATTAACTAAATTTATATTTTTATTGTAAAGTTTAAATTATCACAAGATTTTCTTAACAAAATGAAATAAATTAATTACATCTTTAAAAATATTCAATAATAAATTTCCATAATAATTTCAAAAACTATAATAGTAAGAATAAATTTATTTAATATTCTAAATAAATATTCTTGTGAAGAAAGATAAATTACAATTTTTTTGGTATTTTATTTTATTTTTTTTAGATAGAAAAAAAAAATCCAAACCCACAGAAGTATAATTAGGAAATCTATTTTGTAGTTTTAGTTGGTATAAAGTGTTTCGTTAACATTGACCATTCTATTTTTTTTTTTTTAAACTTGTCTTCTAATGTAATTGTGTAATAATTAGTGACCACTTCTTCCTCATTCATGAGGATATAAAAAACGGCTGCCTGTTATGTAAATCACCGCTCATGAAAGTTGACAAGCACTTAATTGTAATTTAATTATGATTAATCTCTTGTTGTGGATTAAGAAGACAGGTTAGAATTACCAGTCAGACAACCAGCATCGCTCAGAACGCTAATCAGGCTATCAGCATTGGCTTTCGTGTAATTTATTATGCTTTGACTGACGGCACCAGTGGCCATTTGTTCAATTAAAACTTTTAAAGTGAAGTTGTTTGATTAAAGATTGAATTATGTTACTTTTTGGTTTGCTTTAAAGCTGTTAGCGCTACTAAAGTGAAAAGTTGAGATTGTTTTATAGCTAAAGAATTTATTCAGCGAGCTGATAAAATAATCGGAATAATTTTTTTTATTCCTTTATTTTTATTTACAGAAGTTCGTCATATTTTTTTAGATAGAATGGTCTAAAAATCTACATATTTATTTGTTTTGTACAGCCTCTGAAGAAGGAAACAACAGATTTTTAGCAGCCAATAGGAACGAAGTACTGTATCACTGTATACATTCTATTGGACAAAGAAAGAATGTGTGTTTATTTCGGAAAATAATACTTCGAGGAAATGCTTTTGTAAGCTGCCCAATAGCTAAAAAAAAAAGTGTGTCGCAAATAAACTATGGGAGTTTGTTTTCTTTTCTTTTCTTGTAAATCCATCACCTTTACGTTATAGTTCTGTAGTAGAAAGAAATATCAAAGAAACTCACTGTTAGGCAAAATAAACCAATGAAATATTTATTCCAAGTATAGAAATAATAAAATATGAATTGACAATAACAGAATGTCATAAAGAAAGTTAAATGCATAAAAATATTATTTTTTATTATAAAACTATAATAAGTTATAAGAATGGAAAGAATGATTATAATAAAAATAAAAAATAAATAAAGTTTGTATAAATTTATGAGTAACAAGAAAACACCAATTAGAAACTAGCATCTTAAAAATAGAAATTGTATTAACTATTATTGTTATTATTATGTTATTATGGGATATTATTATGGGATATAAAAAGGAAAGAATGCTGAAATTATTTATTAGAGAATTGGATTATTATGGAGAGAAAAAATGGCGGATCGTGTGTCGTATATCATTGATGATGAATTATGAATTGGTTTGATATGTTTTTAGCGATTTATATTTATGGTTATTCATTAGTAATAGTAGTTAATTGCTTGCTACCATAAACAGTCACTTTATTTTCCATAGTGCTTTATCCAGGTAAGTCATTTGTAATTACAATGGCGATTCGCTAGGCCTACAGCCGCTAGTATCGCCTTTGTTTGTTTCTTATAGTGACATTTTATTGCTGGTAGACACCTAGGAGTGTCTACGGGATTTGCTAGTGGACCCTCAAAAGTCCACAGGATTATCTTTACCTGCTCGGGACACCAGAGAAATCTCTACTCTTTCTCCATCTGTGTCTTGAAATGGCTAAACTTGTGAATGAAACCAAATTTGAGGAAGTATATAAGGAATTCCTCAGACTGAGAAAGCTGCTGAGTGATAATTGGCCCGGAAAAGTGAAATTGTATGACACGTTTCCCCCCGAATGTGTCTCAGACGTAGCCGCTGAAGATCATTTAGAATCGGTGCTTTCTACTCCTTCAGACTTTGTAGAAGTGCGCGCACGCAAAAAGCGAAGAACAACAGATGAACCGCACAATGACAATAGTGAAATGGAACAGGATTCTCAGGGTTCGGACGCCGCTATTTCTCCCAAAGAAAAGGTGCCTCCGATCATCCTTAGAGAAAAGCATAAGTGGGCAGCTTTAAGATCGACAATGTCCAATTTGCATATTGGCTTCATTAAGGCCAAAACATGGATGAAGGCATAAAGATCCAGCCAGCAACAGCGACAGACTATAGAAGGTTGTCCAAAGAACTGGACGACAGAGGCATCCAGTATCATACTTTTGCGCTCAGCTCCGAAAAAAACTTAAAAGTAGTCCTTCGTGGTGTCTGTGAAGACATTGACACAGCAGAAATAGCTGCTGACCTAAATTCTCAGGATCTGCCCCCAGTCAAAGTGAGCAGAATGTACAAAGCTGACAAGACTCCCATGTCATTGGTCCTTGTTGAGATTCATAAAATATACAAGGATATTTACAACTTAAAAACAGTCTGTGGTCCCATTGTCACACCGGAACCACTCCGCAAAAGATAATCTCCTGGGCAGTGCCACAGGTGCCAGAAGTTTGGCCATGCCCAAAATCTATGCAGAGCTGAATATAGATGTTTAAAATGGGGAGACAGCCACCCAACCAATACCTGCACAAAGCCGAGGACTACCTCGGCCAAATGTGCCAACTGCAGTGGTCCTCATCATGAACTTGATCAGAGACAAAAACAGAGCTAGGAAAAGATACCGTAACACGTGTGCACCACAAGATAAAATAAATCTAAACAGATTAAATGGGGCAGTAATAGAGGCACTCAGAGCCCATAGAGACCAAGTATGGGATGAAAAGTTATCCTTCATTTCTCCTACTGATCACTCCATCTGGTGACTACTGAAAAATATCAAAAACAAAGACAGATCCCTTCCCCCAATATCCTCTGACCAGGGCCTTGCTCATACAGATGTAGACAAAGCAGAAGTTATAGCACACAACTTAGAGGAGCAATCCAGGCCTTCGTATGGAAACTTTGACTTTGACCACATATATAAGATTCACAGCAAGGTCAGACACTCACTCAAACTTCCTATCTCCAGCACTGACCATATTGCACCAACATCACCTGCTGAGTTATATGACATTATTAAAAAATTAAAGAACAAAAAAGATCCTGGGCCAGACGGCATTACTAATCGGGTGATTAAACTTCTTCCCCGAAAAGCAGTAGTGCACCTGACCAGTATAATAAATGCAATTTTAAGATTTCACTATTTTCCTTCCACCTGAAAACTGGCTGACGTAATTCTTATACATAAGCCAGGCAAAGACCCACACCTACCGCAAAATTATCGTCCAATCAGTCTTATCTCAAATCTGGGTGAGGTTGCAGAGATGGTCATTCTCTCACGACTCCAAACCTCAGTAAATGACCTAAACATCCTCCCTAAAGAACAGTTTGGTTTCAGGCAACACCATAGTACTACCCAGCAAATCCACAGAATTGTGGAATACATCACCACCAGCTACAACTGGCACTAGTGCACAGGCGCTGTTTTCCTAGAGTTATCCAAAGCATTTGACAAAATCTGGCATTTTGGACTCCTGCACAAACTTATCTCAGCAGGTACCTCACTGAAAACCTTCTTAATCACTTAATTTCTACATCTTCTACAACTACATCCTCCCAGCGCCACATCTTTGCTGGAGTGCCGCAGGGATCTCTACTGGCTCCAATTCTGTTCTCTATATACATGTCAGACATCCCGCACAGTCCGATGACTTCCATTTTGGCCCTGTATGCGGACGATATGGCAATACTAACCAGATCTCTCAGACCCCATTTCATTACCAGAAAGCTTCAAGAAAACCTTCTAAAGCTGGAGGGTTGGTTCTCCAAGTGGAGATTGGATGTCAACCCCCAGAAAAGCTCAGCCGTTCTTTTCTCAAAAAGGCCAATGTCTCCTGCAGGAGATGTGTTACTATTCAATACTAAAATTCCCTGGCAGACAGAAACAAATTACCTAGGTGTAATTCTCGACAAAAAGTTATCTTTCAACCAACACATCAAATCTGTGTGCACAAAGGCATCTAAAGCCATAGCTCAGATCTATCCGCTAATTAATAGAAATAGTAAGCTCAGCAACAGAATCAAATTGCAACTATACCAGATGACGATTCGTCCTATAATCACCAATGCCTCTCCGGCCTGGAGCCACTCACACCTCTAATGCTAACATTATCAAAATACAGCGAGTGCAGAATAAGTACTTGAGAATGATTCTGAACGCCCCGTGGTATGTTAGAAACAATCAACTCCACAGAGACACAAATATTCCCTATATTTTCTCTTTTCTACAATCCTTAGCAGCCAAGTTTTTCCTAAAGACGTCCACACATCCCAACGATTTGGTTCAGCAAGCTGCAGCATACGATCCAACGGACATATTCAAATATAGAAGACCAAAAGCTATATTAGCATCCCATAGCGATGCATAATCTCCATGCCCATTCAGGGCGAGCAAACTGCTCATAAATTTTACCTTCACTGTAACCACAACAGATAGCGGGGAATATGAAAAGCATCTTGCTTCACCCCTAAAGACATAAATGTCAATTGTCAATTGTCAATTGTCAATTGTTATTATTATTATTATTATTATTTTTTTGAATCGACCGTGAGATGTGGTGATTAATATACCCTTGGAGGGTAATGGATGGCAGTGCTGAAGCCAATGAAGTTCTAACGGAGGCTTAGCTGTTGCTGTTACCCCCCTGCCATGATCAGAGCTTTAATTTAATAGGTCAATAACACCTTATCCCTACACTGTTCTCTGATATAACGGGGAGGATGAAAAGCATTCTTGCTTCGTCCCTTTAAGCCAGTCCTTATAAGGATTATTATTATTATTTTTTTTAATTTCTCAAAAACGAATAAGGATATGCTAAAGAGATGCAATTCTCAGTTTCGGTAAAAGAAGTAATATCTCTGAAGGAATAGGCGAGACTATTTCAAACCAAAAGCTATAAGACTCTTAAGGGATTTAAAATCCGAACTACAAAAACCACTAACAAATCCCAATTGTTGCGTTTTCGATGTTTGCTCGATGCGATTGAGTCATTTACTTGATCCAGAATAAATAATAATAATAATAAAAAAAATACTTCCGATGTCAACAAAGGCCTCAATGGACGATTAGGAAGTCGTTATACGAGTTCCGCAACTTCTTGGAAATCGTAAACATTTAAATTGGTTGGGCCGGATATTGTATCGTTACCGCAGGAGAAAAAAAAAAAATAGAATTTGCACCGGCAGGACAAGAAAGGAAACCCAATTACGACTTGCTGTGAACTCTTTTCGTTTTTCGTGTCGCGGTATCCGAGGGGAAATACCCTCCTAACCTATGAGAGGGATTTACATTTGTCAGTGAATAGTTGTAGCAACTTATCCGTTCTCGACCGCTTCTAGATTTCATTCTCGAAGCAAAATCTGCTTTTGGAAGATAAATGACTCGTGCAGCATTTACCTCCAAATATTATTACGTTCATAATCTGGTAAATAAACTCGGGTTCTTCTATTATTTGCTTCTGCATGCCCAATCTGCAAAGAATTTAAAAAAAAAAAAAGCTAGGCAGGCATTCGTTTTTCGCAGACATTGCACGTGGCAAATTTTATATTAAAGTGGATTATTTGGAAATGGAGTTTGTCCCAAAGGGAGTGCTCATGGACTAAAGAATTCGTTGGAGTTTCTTTATGCAACTAGGATACCTATATTTGGAAGTATTACATCAGGAAATCTGATCGTATACTTTTTTTCCTGTCCCTATGATAACGTTACGTCGAGGTAGACCTAGACGGTGGCAAAATAGGGATTTATTCTACAATTCCACCCGAGGTAGGACTCCATGTTAAAGGCATCGAGAAGCTGTAGATCTCCAGTTTAGGCAATAAATATAGCTATCCGTGTAAGAACTTACAGAGACATCTAGCGGATGAAAAATAATAAGATATTACAAGGGCTTAGAGTTCTTGGCACAATAAATATTTAATTTTGTAAATACCATCCAGGCTTACGGTTTACATATTTTATGACGCATAAATCGTCTTAAAATTATATATTACACAAACAAATGTGAACTGCATTAAGCTATAAGTTAGATAACTCGGTGAGACATCATTAATGAATTAATGGCATTAATTGGTCATGATATCTATTTAAATTCCATTTCATCATTTACATAAATGAATGCGAAGAAAATAGAAAGTAATATTTAATCCTTAGACCTCCGGAGTTCAGTCAGTATAGACGAAGCCCTTTTGTCGGAAAGACTTGGGTTCAATTCCCGTCAGTGACGCGAGGAACTTTTATCTGCTCTCTTTCGAATAAAGGTGAATTATCCGATCTCATACGGAGTTATGGTTTTTTTTTTCTGAAAACTCGGGTTTTTCGTCCCCCAAAACAGGCAAACCGGCCCCGTGAACACACATCGATTACAGTCATGAATACGTCCCAGCCATATGCCAGTCCCTAGCCCGGATAAAACTTGGGAGAGGTTGGGGAAAGCAGTGGTGAACTACCCTGTAAAAATCTCACCAGGAATACTTTGTGGGTGATACCTACAAGGTCGTCTATTGTCTGAAACGACTGAATGGGAAAAACCAGGCATAATTAATCCAAACAACGACTGTCAGAAGAGAATGAGGTAAGTTAATGTTGGCAGCAAATAATAGAATGCCGTTAGATTCTCTTTATACATTTAAAATATTCAGTAGGCCACATAACCACAAAATGTTCTTGATACGGTGGTTGATAGTCCCCAGTGCAATAATTATTCACTAAAAAGTTAGTATATAATATTATATATACACGCATCAGTGGCTGGAGAACAACATTATAAGTAAATAACCTATGGAAGACGTTAGAGGGCGTTGCTGACTGCTGCTTCATATCACAAAGCAGTGTATGAAGTTTCCAACTTGTCTTCTGTTGTTTGCTACGTCCTCAATGAATAATTTAACGTCAAATCCCCCCCCCCCCCCCCACCTTCACTTTATGATGCGCCATTTTGAAAGGCGTTATGTCCTGAAGACTTTGGTACATCTTTGAGATTTTTTCCCCCCATTTACTTGTAAGATGTCAGCCCGTTCATTACTTCCCACCCTTCCCGATTGTTGTATCAGTTGATTCTTGTTTCTTACGTCAAAATGAAAGGCAGGAAGGAGCAGCTTAAATTTAATTATGAGCTGACACGATGGTCAAGTGTTAAATAACACGTCATACGTCAGGTAATGGAGACTCGACACGTTATTAATATCACCATATTTGATGTTCATTACACGCACTCTTTAATTAGACCAAATCGATCCACTCGCTTCCATGAAAAGATTAATTATTGAGGAAGAAACCGAACAAATGTCTAGAACATCCCCCTCGACACATTACTCCTTAATTCGGTACGCGATCAGCAATGGCCCTCGCTTGTTCCAGGCAGACTTCATTAAAGCAACGTTCTCTTCGGGGGCAAGATCATCGCCGTAACTAAACAATAGCGCGCAAATGGGTATGGCCGTACCTGGCCACTTCACCAGCTACATTTATTTACCCACTTTAAGTTAAGCAACTACATTTAATTACCTACTTTAGTTAAGAGGGTATATTTAATTATGTAATAAATTCGAGATACGAGAAACTAAACATGGCTAGCCTGAATATTTTTTTCGAGACACTGATCTGCTATTTTTAGTCCACATTCATGTTGTCTGCTTTGTTCTTATCCCACACTTTTAATAGATATAAGTTTATAGATATAAGTTTATAGATATAATATAATGTAGATATACTCCTGCACAGTGGGGGCATCGTGGCTTGAAATCGTTGGGATGTTGCAAATTTCGAAATATACATACACACTCTAAGTACAGTGTATATATGTTTGGATAAAATATCAAAATTATGGTAAAAATTAAAAAAAAAAAATTAATCATGAAAAATATTGTTTATTATCGATAACATTATACAGTTTAGAATAATTCAAAATTACTTAAAAATAAAATCCATTATCATAACCCCAATAATGTTCTAAAATAAAAACTATAACAAATGTTATGTCTTCAATTATAATGTCCAAATATTTAAAGAGACGGAGTAAACACGATAAGCACTACGAACACTCTACTACTGGCGCAAACTGCATATAAACTAAAGTGGAACTGCGCGACGGACAGTGCCGTATTACGCTAATAGCTCGCATCTCACTATGATGTGCATATGCTTGCCGTCCTTCGCCCTCCTAAGTGCTACAAGATCGATTTTTATTATTTTTATACAAAATAAGACAATTGTGTAGGATTATTGATGATAAAATTAAATATTATAAGCAAATATAAATAAATTAATAAATATATTTATATATCTAGAAAATTGGGGATGCTGCAGTTCCGCAGTGCCTATGAACGAGTCACCCCCGCTCCTAATCCAACACATGATCACCTAACCTCTTTCTGGCCAACCGGATCGCACTATTGGCCGAAAACAGAGTGGTAGAGACGATATCCTGGTATGAGGATTGTTGTCGTAGTGGGTCCTCTCATCCCCACTGTTTACCTTGTTCGATAATTCTTACCTGGGGATAGTACTGGTTAAGGTATTGCCTTACATGATGGCAATGTGTGGTCCAGATGGATCGGAATTCTTCCAGCAAGACTGACATTGTCGATTTGCATATCCAGGCATTCCATGCATGCTTGGTCGACTGATTCTCCTAATTTGAATCCCACTGAACGTTTGGAGTCATGTGGACCTGAACATCCGCCATCAACGCCAGTGCTTTGCTTGGTTGCTGAATGCCACGACATTATTCTGTCTATTTGGTTTGGAATGTGTCAGATACCGTCCGTGGTAGTCTAGTAGAGTCAATGGCACAATTGGTGCATGCAGTTATCTTTGCCAAAGGAGGTCCAACACACTATTATGGGTGGTCAAAAGTGTATTTATTCGATGACCATAGAAAACACAATGATCGATCTGACTTTCAAAATGTGTTCGGAAGGTCTGGCTGCTAGCCAGCCATACTTAAAAAGAGCGCACGTTGTACACTGTTGTCATATAGATCAACATTTATTGTTTTAAAATGCAGAATTCACCTTAAAATGTTGTGTGAAGTTTGCAGGTCTGCAAGGAAACGTTTGAAGTATTAAAACAATCCTATAAAGAAAAAATTACAAGAAAAAGTGCTTTTCACTGCTGCAGAAATGTTTAAAGAGGTCTGGGAAAAATTTTTTAAAAATATTGAAGTGACTGCCCAACTGCCCCAGTTATCTTAAAACATTATGGGTTTTAAGTAACATCCGCTAAAGGAGATTGAGTTGTGAAACGAACATTGTAATTGAATAGATTCTGAAGAGGATCGTTTGCTATATTCCAATGCCATTTATTTCAAGATACTGTGCAAAGATCCATGGATAAAATCAAGTATGAAGAAGTCAGTATCCATGGGAAGATCACAGTGAAGAAGGTTGCACGTTTGAGGATGCCTCAATTAGTGCATTCTGTACTGAACGATGACGTCGGTTGATGGACTTTTTTTTTTTTTTTTACATAGCAGGAAGAACAAAAAAAAATTGGATAACATTATTCACCAAGATGGATCTCGCCACTCTTTATTTCGATGTCTCGCTTCCTTTGTTTGTATAACAGCGATCAATGTGTGTATGTCAGAAGCTGACTATAAGACCTAACAAATCAGGCAGGGTCTGCAGTTCACCAGGCCTGAAGACAACAACAACAATAACAATAATGCACACGCACAAATCGGTCACTGAATTAGCAACCTTTACACAAGTGCGTAAACGTCACTTGCGCGAAGTATATGCAAAAATCTTGGTTACGTGCGTCACCAAGTGTTCTAGGCAATTATTTAAGAATCCTGTTGGTCAGTAATCGCCAATAGTGTTGATCACAATGGGAAGAACAAAGGATCTTTCAGAGTTCGATTGGGCTTGTTGCGGGTCCTTGTTTGGCTGATTTTGAAAACAACAGAACTGATTAGTTTTTTCAAAAAGTGAGATATCTCGGGTTTTTAATCAGTGGAAAAATAACCCACTTTGCTTGTCTAAGAGACGTAATGGTGTTCCTAAGGCAGTCTGTTAAGAATGAGATCATCAGAGAAGGCTTGTACGGACAAACAGAACTTTCTGTGTGCCGCAATTGACCGAAGCATTTAACGAAGGCTGTTCCTGACCCGCATCTCACCGAACCATGAAGAGGATCGGTATTGGCAGTCGCATGCCTATACGGAAACCACTGATTTCTTTTACGTTTCTAATTCAGTTGTCGATATGTGTAATTGAAATAACGTGTGGACACTAAAGAGCATGGAGGGGCGGGGGGTATAAGATCCTCTCCCAAATGAAGTTAGGCAACATTCATTGCTATACCAAAAATAAAAAAAAAAATGATAAAAAAATAACTTCTTTGCACATTAAATAACTTGTGTTTTGTGTCGTTTAGTCACGTTACTCTATCATAATCTGCATACAGAGTTAATCTGGTTATAACAACCGTTATATAGCCATTAAGGTTCCTTCTTACTAGTCTGTGAAGCGAATACATCGAATAATGAGATTGAAGTGAAAGGCAAGAGAAACGCTGGCGTCTCGCGCTTCTTCCTTCCCCTACTTAGACGTTAAATGAGGTGTAAGAAATGAAAGAGTGAAAGAAATTTCTTTTTAAAAAAAAAAAAAATCCTAACATGGTTTGCACGTATTATACTGATGCAGCCAACAGAACAGAAATCCGTCTCTCTGAAAATTAATTACTCTTTCACATGATGGTTCCACCACGAATATATACACACAGACTACGACTATTTTTAAAATCCGATTTAATTAGTTCCACTAAATTAAGTCCGTCGAAGGTATGAATAAAAAATTGCTTTCGCAACGGGGTTTCCGTCAGCGTTTGTGTCATCTTTGATCCTTCCCCCCCCCCCCCCCCAACTCAACTATCCATTTAAGTGTAGTGAATCTCATCATTCTATCTCCCCAGACAAACAAACAAAAAAATAAAATAAAATAAATTAAAAGCCGAGCCAAAAGCTTTTCTACGTCTTAATTCGCAAGCATCAGCATCCATTGTATTGTAATCGGGAGACATTTAATCCGCGTGGATTACACCAGACGGCAGTAGGTGGATAATGGATAATAGATACAAGGCAATGAAGTCTGAAAATACTTTTTTTTTTTTTTTTTTTTTTTTTTTTTTGCGGATTACCCTGCACTCCAAGAGTACATTTATACCGAGTGTAATACAAAACTAATCACCATGGAAACCAGCTTTTATCCGTGCATCCTACTAAATTAAGGTACTTTGTTTCTCCCCCAGCTCTTGTCTGTTGGTAATGGCCAGTATATACCGATGTCATTAATTACTGATAATTACTAGTAACGTCACTTTTTCACTTAATTAGCTCTCCTATTTTAGCTACAGACTATTGAGTGGGTCTGGGGAAAAAAATAAAAGGCATTTGCAGACGGTCGTTATAAGTGGTGTCATTGAAAATATGAAGTTCTTCTCAATTGAGCTAATTACAGACACTTGACAATCTCTTGAGAGAAAATAGAGGTTTCGAAGTCACTCAGTGCTTAAGATCTATTCCGCAAGTTGATAAAAATTGGATGAAACTGAAGAGATTTGCCTTGATGGCGATTTCTATAGAAAATGCAAACACAAAAGAGAAAGTTTGGATAGTTTCAAGTATTTGTTGAATAAGAAAAATGTAATTTGATATTAATACCAGAGAAGCGATTAAAATACACGCATTGGATATATCAACCCCCACTACAACCCACGCTTCTTAATTGTCTGATAAAAGTATCTCTGCAATAAAGTCTCAGATGCCTAGTTCAATTTAATAACGTCTTATTTATATTTATATTATTATTATTATACAAACAACATATAATATATAAATATAATAAATATAATCCCTGTTTAAGACACCAAATGTTTCAACCTTTTTTAATCATTATTTACGCTCCATATGTTGTCACATCGGGCGATGAAAATCATCCCACTTTAAGGACTTTCAGAAACGTCCATTCCACTCTGGGATTCCTATTGGCTGTCTATTAGTCAGAGAGAAAGATGCTCACTATTGGACTACCTAGGTCAGCTGAAGCTATAAGTAATGCATGTTGTATTACTTTTTTTTTTTTTTTGTTATTTCGTAAATATTAAACAAATGTCGATGGTTATGATGTTCTTCTTTATTTTATTTTATTTTCTTTCTTCTTCGTCTATGATCTCTTGTGCTTTTAAGCGTCGAGATTTTGCCAAAGAGATTTCCATGCCGTTCTTTTTTTTTTTTTTTTTTTTTCAATTCCCTTCTTTTCCAATTTTTTCTTTAATTTCCTTTTGTCAACCTTTCCTGGGTCTGCCTATGCTTCTTTTTCCTATTTTCTGGCTTTCGTATGCAGTTTTTGCTATTCTTCCTTCTTCCATTCGATTAAGATGTTCCAACCACCTAATTTGGGCTTGTGTTATGAATTGATTCAGAGGTGCAACTTGAAGGCTGTCTCTTATGGTTTGATTTCTTATTCGGTCTAGTCTTGTTTTTTGTGCCACTTTCCTGAGATATTTCATTTCAATTGTTTGTAGTTTGTTGTTTAACACCAAGACTCGCAACTGTATGTTAACACCGAACGGTACACTGCCATTTTAGTATTCTGGATGACTTCTTTCTTATATAGGAGTGGGCCTTTCATTGCATAGAATAGCTTTGTTCCCCTGGTTATCCTGTTGTTAATTTCTGTGTCTAGTCTACCATCTTCTTGTACATATGATCCCAAGCATTTAAAGGAGTGAATTTGTTCCAGTTGATGATTCTCTATTTTTATTATGTGTTTTGGTTGGTTTCTAGATATGATCATTGTTTTAGTTTTATTTTATTTTTATTTAAATTATTTTCTATTTAAATATAATTTTAAATTTATTTGAAATAAAAATAAATTATTATTATTATTTGTTAAAATTCAGTATTAACATAAAGAAAGGACATTCATGGAATACTATAAAATTTACGAAGCAAAATTGGCAAACTTCGGCAAAAAAAAATCAACCTGATAATAATTGCGTACTGGTTAGGCTAGACCTTTGAATTTGGTTTCAATGAAACCATATGTCGTCGTAAAATTTGGCAAGATAGAATTGGATGTCTAAAATGCATATGTCAAAACCACACTCTAACTTTTGACACCTTTTTTTTAAGTGAAGTAGCGCTGTACGATAAGAATACATATATATATATATATATATATATATATATATATAAACTATATAAATATATATCGTCATTCAATAAGAATATATGCAATGATTTCACCCCAGATATTTTTCAATTCAAATCTCATGTTTTTCCAAGAAATATAAAACAAAGTGACAAAAACAAAAAACGTCTTATTAGTCACTCTGTTGTTTGTCACGTGTCACTGTCGTTTGTTATCATTTTCTAAGCATCGAAACGAACATCGCAAACTTTTGCTCGTGTCACGTGATCAAAAACGTAGTGAATTTCGTTCCATATTTTTTCGGGAATCTACATGATAAAACGATGCCTGTCCCACGTGATCAACAATGAAAAGTGCAATGCACGCGCTCTAGGCGATGCGAAAAAAACACATGACAGTTATCATACGAGCAAATGGCTCGAGATACGTGCACGTCGTGTTTGTTTTCGCTAACAAAATGCAGCAGAGTGTGAAAAACAAACAAAAACGAAAACTTGACAGTGTATATGTTACGTTTTCATGCAAACAGTTCACGTTTTTAAAGATGTCCTGTTCTTTTTCGTCAGTTCGCTTCGCCTACCGAAACGAAACACCAAAAGCAGATGCCTCCGAAAAAGGTGTTAACAAAATCCCCCAATGTTTTCTCAAAGAGTTTACAGTTGATGCATTTGCAGCGTGCTTTGAATCCTTTTACATAATCCACTCACAGTGGACAACATAAACACAGCCCAGGTGAAAGCATTCAAATAAGAAAACATTAATCGAAACAGTATTTTTTTTTTTTTAAAGAAACTCGAATCACCATCATATGCTTGAGGGGGAGAAACGGGGGATAATCCTGTACCAATGTAGCGTGGTTTGGTCGCGATACATCCCCAGTCCCATTAGCATCCCTTAATGCGATATTAATTGTGAAATACGAAAGTTATGGAAAAAAAATACTAATAAAAAAATAAAACTTAACAGAAGCCTTCAAATTATGTTTTTTTTTTTTTTCCTAATTTCAGTCAAGCACTTTTGTTTCGTTTAAAAATCGATTTTATTATTATATTTAAAAACTCGTTTCCATTGTATTTAGCGTGTGTTGGATTAAGAACGTTGATATGTGCTGATTGTAGACTGTCATTATTTACATGCGCATTGGCTGTCACGTTCAGGTTGCGCGCGCTTCAACAATGCAATCAAGCATGAAGCGAAAAGCGCCAGAAATTCACTATTTTTTAAAAATGTTGTCAGTTTCACAATTTTAATTGCGACTTTAATGAATCGTCTGCTTTTTTTTCTTTTTTTGTCGTCTGTATTTCAAGAAGAAAATGAGTTGACTTGTGATGGCATTTGAGCGATAATAATAATCTAAAAAAAAAAAAAACATTGTACCATCTTACGCTTCATGTTTATTCTTCTTTCTTTTGCCTCTTTCATAAACGAAGTACTTGAAATGCTTGTAATTGTAATCCAAATTATTTTTCTGGACGAAACAGTGAATGGGTGTTAAACAAGAATTCAGTCTTTCGGAGATAACGCGAGCATAATTTTTTAATTTTGATTGCATTTTCAAATGAAACTGTTCCAGAAGGAAATTAATGAGGACTTCAGTTCCACGTTACGGAAAGGCGCAAACAGAAAAAAAAAAGTGCAAGGAAATATTTACATTTTTCATGCATCTTAAGGAAGAATTTCTATATTTTGGAAGTAGTAATTATGTCAGGGAGCTGATGGAGAAATATTCGTATGAAAACAGCGTCTTTTCCTTTTTTTTTATTTTTCATTTTTCTACCTGTTTTGTGTTAAAGCTGAGATCCGTGCGTACAAACCATTTTGCATATTCAAAGAAGGAATTTTAACACCTGAATGCTGGCATTCAAAGAAAAATGCATTTAATGTAAGGAATGCTATAATAGAGGTCACGAGATACTCCAGGTTGCATTCTCACTTTTGCCTTTGCTATCCTTAGGGATCGTAAGACATTCTCAATTTCGTCTGTAGAAAATTTCTAGGAAATGCAATCTTATTTTCTAGACGAGAAAGATGTAAACAAAAAATAATCAATGGTGCTTGGTAAAATCTAAACAAATATATTTGTTATTAAATTTCACGTACAAAAAATAAAAAGTAAAATTTTACATATTAATAGTATTTATTAAAATTTGCATATTACCAAAAACTGTAGCTTTACACACACACACACACACACACACACACACACACACACACACACACACAGTGACCAATTTATTAGGAACGCATCGAGATTGCACATCGACTACAGCTCCATGACTTTAACCAGGTGCTTGAAATAAAACGAACAAAGCTGCCGGGCTAAGATTTTAAACGTGGTATGATTGTGGATGCTAAAAGAGGTAAATACATACAGGAGCTCTGGTAAACTCCTTCCAAACCAAGATGGCTACGGATTATGAAGAATGCGTCATACCCAACCAAGTATTTGTTGATAACAAAACCAAAGAAAGTGAAAATATTTGTAGGGATGAACTTGGCATGTTTTCCTAATGTCATGAACCCACTTGCGATTGCAATGCTCTCAGGTATACGAGATCATTGCTGCCTGTTTACTTTCTATATCATAACGTGGTAAAGCTATACAAGCAAAGTGGATATTAGATCCAGCATTATTTCCAAGCCGAATATAGAAACTATGAAAGATACTACAAAGAAAACTATGAAATAATGCTGGATATAATATTCTCCTTGCTTTTGTTATTTGCATTGCCAAACTAAATTATTTTGGTTCTTTATTTTAGTAAATACTTTTATGCACCTACCGGTAGTTCGCTTAAGAAAAATACATTCCTCGACATTTCAAGTTCCTTAATTAATAATACTGAATACTGAATTGGAGTTTCAGCTCTCTTTGCTATTAGATCAAAATTTGATTGATTTTCCGAGGTTAGTGTTTTCCGGTTGGGCTTTGTTGGTTATTGCTTTTCCCTGGAATATGAGTAGGAGTTGGTCGATCCTTTGGTCACTCGTTTAGAGTGATCTAGGGGAGGGGGGATCGCTAATTTTTAGAGAGGGTTTTTACTTAAATAGGCTCCTCCTGAGTCTGTGATGGAGAGTATGATTTCAGGGGAGTAAGTGAAGAGTTTTGCCTTGAGAGAGCAATTTCAGTCTCTGGAGGTTGATTGTTTCCGTCGTAGCCTCTGTTGGTGAATGCTTTTCCCTTGGAATATGAGCTGTTCTGCTCAGTGGTAGGGCGAGCCTGTCACTGAGTGGAACCAACGTTGAGTTGGACGATTTGTCGGTCTCTCGTTTGGAGGTTCATCTAAGTTTTAGAGAGGGCTTTACTTATACAGTGCCTGGTCTCTCAGGAGAATCAACTATTTCGAAACATTTCAGGCAGTAAACCTTATGAAAGTAGAATATATAGACACTTGGGCGGCGCCTATGTTTTCTAAGTAGTCCGCACTAAGGCAACTCGGGAATTCTCGGGAGTGTATTCTCGTATGCTCTCTGGTCAACTTATTTTAAGAAACTTTCATAGTTTCTACATTCGGCTTTGAAATAATGCTGGATCTGATATATAATTTTGCATCGCCGAACCTTTTGGCCTAAAATAAAGAGCCTTTTGGCCTAAAATAAAGAGCCTTTTGGCTCTTTATTTTAGCAATTCATTGTAAAGCTATATTATGATGGGTGAATTTTATATGAAGTTTGTTGAAGTTTATGCCCAGGAAACATATAACCCCATGACTTGGGGTATGTGGGGGAGGGGGGGAAGTAGAATTTAAAAAAAAATGGTGTGGATAATTTAATAGCAGATTTTTTTAAAAGCAAATTCCACCCACAAGGCATAGGAAATTCCTGGAATATTTGTAACTTCCTGGGATTAATGGACGCATACAACTCCAGCCCCTATTTTGGACACCAACATATCTTCCTGTCACTTAGATTTTCAACAAGGTAATGTTCCCACATCGTACGATGAAAATCATCTGACACCTAAAAGAGTTCAAGGATCGGAAAGTATTTAACTCAACGAGAATTATTGTGAGTGCTGTTGCTCGATTTTATGTGTCAAAGGAAACCCTTCTCCACTGCCTGAGGAAAATTAACTCAGCCTTACTTGAAAAACACGTACTTTTTTTTTTTCTTTTCATACATTTCATTGGATGTAGATTAAAATAGAAAACGAAGACATCTTTCTTCCGACTCATTCCTTCAAATAATACTACAATCGGGCACGCATGCGCAGTGATTCTCAAACCGTACTTTCGTGTTTTCGCGAATGCATCACCTCAGTTCTATTTTTAGGTACACTGTTTACGAGGCCTTCTGTCACTTGGTGATACGCAGATGCCTTGGGAAGAACCCCAAGTCCCTTCATCAATTAAAAAGTAATATTTGTGGGAAACACGAGCCTCTTGAGAAGCCTAACCCATTCGTCACTGGAATATTAGATTTCAGTTAAGTCCCGCCCATTCGTGTGGGGTGTAACGAGGAAGGATGGGGGTTGACAGGGTAATCTATTGGGGGACGAAAGAATTGACATTCCCCTAAAGTTGTTTGAATTGTGACGCGATGTAGCAGCGTAAGGGACTTGTTCTGCAAGACATGCCTGTTTGAGACTTACGACAAGAAGGATACAAAATGCACGACCGGAATTCGCGATGAGGGCTTTTATTAGGTCGTACGTATTTTTTTGACGCTCCGTGGAGGTGCGGGTGCTGCGAACATTAGACCATAGCTACGCCGCTGGACGAACAGAGAAAGATAAGAAGCAGTGCTAATAGCGTTTGTTTCTCGGGTTCCGAAGACGCTGCACTTCTTTGACAGGCGAGGGTCTGTTTGTAGCACGTGATGCTAGTCCACGATTGTTCGAATGACGCTCTGGTGTCATTCAAAGAACCCGCAGACTGATGTGAAGACCATTAAATACGCAACTGACCTGCGCAAAAACTTTTTTTGTTGTTGTTGATAATATCTGCCGTAACGCTTCTGGCAAGATGGACACGACCTTTCGTTCTTTATCCGTTTATCGGTTTCTGAAAGAAAAAAATGCAAATTAGTTTTTTTTTTTGGTAGTGAGCACGTGACTCGTCCATTGTGGACTGATTAGCAGTGTATTTCATATTACCTGCACAGTGGTTTTCAGGACGTTTGTGTCTTGATTGGGGACGGTAGATGGATGCATACACAAAAAATGTTTGTGGCCGTTTTGCGTAGGAAGGCTGCGATATCTGGGATTTCGGCTTCTCGATCAATTTGACATTTGAGTTAGCTGTGTGTCCCCAGCTTGGCAATCCGCACGTCAGAATAGGTCGTTTTGTATAGGAACTCATACAGGCTAAACATTATCGGCATCGATGACTTTCAGCATATAAAAAAGTCGCGATTAGTGGATCCCGGACAGTTGTCTAAAGATGAAAATGTTTGTCTAAAGAGAAAGTTGTCTAAAGATGAAAATGTCAGGTAAGACAGAAGTGACACTCATCCCACAATCTTATAAAAAGCAGAGCGCATTCATGAACCGAAACATTGTAATCAACTTTGTCTCCCCGAATGGATGCGACCCACACATAAAGAGATGATTCAACACCCAGCAGGCATACTCGTATATACACAGTGCACGGCCACGTGTATCAGCTTGTGAGTACGAAGCCAGTGCAAAGGGAGAAGGAAAGGACTCCTTGCAGTTTGAACGGGAATGGTGGATGGTGTCAGGAAGCCAAGTGCGGGATCTCAGCAACCGCTCGCCAGTATTCTCATCTGTTCGAGGGTCACCATAATGAAGGCGTGGTGGGAATGATCCAAAAACAGGAAGACAGGCTTTCCGCTCAACGTGCTGAAAAAGAGAACTATCAGCGGATGACAGCCGAGGTAAACGTCGCTTGGCACGTTCTCTCCTAGCGAGCCAAAGAGATGACTCGAAGAGAATCACTTGGTCTGCTGATTGAAGGTTCCTTCCTGTATAATGTCATTGGAACGGGTTGGCATTCGCGGCTGCCCCCAGTAGGTAAAACTAGATTGTGTGGTTGGCTGGAATAGGCCGGTGGTGGGAATTTCCCACTGTGGAGATTGTTTTTATGGACATCATTGGGTCCCCCGTCCTCATTGAACACACCTTGACAACTGGAATCAAAGTGTGCTTAGTGGGGATTGTTTTGAACCCGGTATTGTTCCACATGGGGAGAGTGCGGCCCAGTGGATCTAAACTCTTCCAGCAAGACAAACGCCCAGTGTTGCAAGGCTCACGTTGTGCAACTATGGTTCAAAGAGTATATCAAAGCATTCCAAACAATAAGAACAACACATCCGTATAGCATGCGAATAAAGTTCAAATGCGTAACCAAATTGTGTGATGAAAAACTCGAGTTACCGGGGCTAAAATGCAACCGACTAACTCACCCTCTGATAAAAATTCCTAAAGAAGGCTTTTTGAATTCGTTTCCCGGACATCGGTCAAATTCGCATCAGATCGGAAAAGGATGTAGCGCGGTTCATCACTCCACATCATTGGTCGACGATAATCTGCTACTCTGACCAGTCACGATGCTCTTTACACCAGTGTAGTATCCCGATGATTGCCGTAAAGAGTGTCATTTAAGAAAAAAAAAGGACGTCTAAAGATCTCGTGGTTTCTTAATTTCACTCCATACCGAAATGAAAAAAAAATCTTTTTTTATTTCGTCCTTCAAGAATGCAATGTCTAAGTTTATTCTTTTAAAAAGCCTGAAATGCTACATAAAATGCGCACACTTTGTTACCTTAGTTGCCTCCACACTAATCCAATAATTACAATTACGTTTATTTGCAAGCGGGTGGTTAGAATGATAACGGCGAAGTCGCTATTGAGATGGGTTGCGCATATCACAGCTTAACCTCGAATCTTCTACACCTTATTTAATGCTAACCCCTTTTTCATGACATCCCCCGGTTACGCTTGTATTCCTGTCTGGAGACTTTTTTTTTTTTTAGTTACTGTTATGGATGTGTTTGATAAATAGGACCAAGAGATAGTCATTGTAAGGAATTTCTCATGTATTTCTCATGAAAAAGTAACAATTTAAAAGGTTAATGAACGCTTGTAGCATGAAGAAAAGAGAAAAAGTTTTGTATACCATAAAGAACATTTTTTTTTTTTTTGTACCAGGAAGAATACACCATAAAACATTTTTATTATTTGGATTTCCATAACTTTGATCATCTACAGACAGAACTTTAGTTAGATATAAGCAACTGAAGTTGACTGAGTCTGCGCGGTTAGCTCAGTGGCTGTGCGCTTCGCAACCATATGCCTGGGGAAGGAGTGTCCTAGGTTCGATTCCCGTCGACGACGTGAGGAGCTCAAGGATCTTCCTCAGCCATAGCCAAGTTAGCCTGTCTTGGGTGTGGACAGCAGGGTTTTTTTCCCAGTTTATCTGGGGGGTTTTCCCTCAAGCAGGCAAACCGGCCCCATGAACACACACGGATTACAGTCATGACCTTAGGGGATGCAGCAGAGGGGTGGCGAACCGGCTGCCATAACGCCAGTAACCCCTCATTGAGGGGGACTCAACCCGTCCTAGGACGGACTAGAGGGATCGGATAGGAGGAGGAACTTGACTGATACAAAAATACAACTGAGGGTATTGATTTTCTCTGTTAGAAACTGTGAAATTGTATTAATATATAAATATGTACTAATAATTAAATAAATAAATTTTTAATGAAAGAATTGAATTTGTTATTTATTTCTTAAAATTTTAATAATTCTCGCTAACACTACAGTCACACCCTATTTTAATTACTATCTTAAGTCTATATTAAAGCCTTTTGAATTTGTTTTATGCATATGAATCGACCGTGAGATGCAGTGATTGATTTATTCAATCCAATACCCTTGGAGAGTAATGGTTGGCAATGCTGTAGCTAATGAAGTTCTAACTGAGGCTCAGCTATTGCTGTTACCCTCCTGCCATGATCAGAGCTTAAATAGCTCAAGTACACCTTATCCCTACACTGTCCTCTACAGATAACGGGGAAGATGAAAAACATTCTTGCTTCGCCCCTTTAAGCCAATCCTTATAAGGACTATAAGGTTTTATGCATATGGAAACCACACAAAGCATATATTTATTCACAAAATGTAATCTTCATTTTACGTTCTCTATGAGTTTCAATGCTTGCATTCAATAGAAAGAATTTTTATAGTTGGCTGTTAAAGAAACAACAATAAAAAAACCTCTGACTTATGTTTTATGTTTATTTTGTTTGTTTTTTATTTTTTTTCGGAAACTTTTTTATTTCTGAATACAGTGAAAGTGTGGGACTTACAAACTTTACCCGAAGCATGTTTACTTTACATGCATATGGAAATGAAGGCTAATTTTCTATAAATATTGCAAGAATAACTTCGTCTGTTCTGTAATCCTTCTAGTTTATCAAATCAGGGTTTTTTAAAAAGTGCCACTTCCTTCAATTGCTTAGAGGAGTGGGCGGATCTATATATATAAGCTCCCTAACCCAAGAGTAACGTTTTTAAAGTTTAACTATCATTATCCACTTAAGTCTGTCGACACGAGAACTCTGAATGTATTTTAATTAGATATTTGAAAATGGTTGCCATTTAGCTCGGTCGCTAATTTGATTTTCAACGGAGTCACTTCGCTGTCGTCTCGTCTTGCTGAATAATGCAACAAGCGTTTCCCTTGATGCGAAGAAATATAATTTTCTAACACTAAAATAACGAAAACGAATAATAAATCACGCATTTTAAAAGTTGGGCACTGCATTGAGAATATTCCGCACTTCATGCATAAATAAATGGCCATAATTGCGTGAGTATTTCATAAAAATGGATGAACAGAGCGAAATAGAAGAATAACTTGAATGCTAAGCAAAACCTGTCATTCAATTATCCACAAGATTAGAGTCGTCTGCTTTTGACAACATGCGCGCACCCAAGTGGACAGAAACAAATGGGAAAAGATAATTTATAGTTTTATTTCTTTTTCAGAACTGTATTAAATTTTTGACACCAGAGTGCGCTGCTTTACTGTTCCATTTCAGTATATTTATATAAAATTTATATAAATATATTGAATATACCAATTTATATAAAATACATTTAAATATTTCATATAAATATAAGATAAATTAAAGTAATCCATAATTAGCAGAATTTAGTTAATTGAACTTCCTACTTTAATAATTATAATGTGATTTACACCGAAGTCTTAACAAGTTTTTCAAAAGTCTATCACCCAAGATTATGGTAGAAAATTATACACAAATCAGTATTTCAGGAGTGGGGGTAAAAGCAGAGGATAAAATAGTCAAAAAATAATAGTGATATCTGAGATGGATAGGCGGGATGACTATCGATGTTACTTCTGGATTTGCAAAAGCTTTTCACAGGATACTACATGGAATACTGTTACTCAAATTTGAACAAATATAAGTGGATATAAAACTAGTGATATGGATACAAGAATGGTTGATGGACAGATACCAAAACGTATATGGAGGAACAGAGTTCAGGAGAAGTAGGTGGTATGCCACAAGGTTGTGTGCAATGATTTAAAGGGAGATATTCAGTTGTTTGGCGATGACGCCAAATTACATGGAATAATAGTTAATCAAGGCGATGTACAGAACTTGCAGGATGATTTAAACAGGCTGACACTATGGCAAAAGATAATGGACGCACGTTTAATGTAAAAAAGTGTACCGTTATGCATTCTGAATTACAAAGATTACACGCGATGGAAATTGATGAGGCTAGGGACTTAGGGTGTTGGTAGATAGAGAGCTGAAGTTCAGAGGGCATACTGATAAGGTGTCCAATGTACTTCATACGATTATTTGGTTATTGAAGAACTCACTAACATGTAGAGAGAAATAAGTTATTATTCTTCTTTATAAGGCTTATCCATCTAGAACAGTTCCTAAGGAGATGGCGTAGGTCACCACCATGTGTCCCATTACACAGGGGGAATTAAAGATGGCGTCTGTCTCTAATGATTTTATGATTTTTAAAGAGGGATCTCCGGGCCATTTATTCATGAATTCTTGTCATTGTATTTGATTAACATAAACAGTGAATAATCACGAGACATTGAAATTGAAAAATGAAATTAATGAAAGCTCGGTTTGCATCATATTCTTTTGGTGCACCAGCCATTATAAAATGACAACAATGTCGTCAATACGGCATAGAAGGATAGATAACCTTGAAACAAGTTGTGCAATCAATGCACAACGATCTACAATATTTACAAGCACTTGCATATCATGAATACAGTTGGTTAGAAAAGTACCAATAGGACAAGCGATTCAAACACATTTATCCCTTGTATGTTCTGTAAGTTACTTATAGATCCACTGGAAGACCTACGAGATAAAGAACTGTTTTTAACTGAGACCGATGCAGTCACTTCTGCCTCAAGCTTATGTATAGGCATAACACCTCCAGCGAACCTTACAGACATAAGATTTGACTAGGAAAATTTCTGTAAAAATATCTTAACATCTCAATTCGTATATCAGTCAAGAATACCTAAAATTAAGAGTTAAAGCGAAAAGCAAGAAACATTTAGAGAAAATGTGTCCTTTCTATAATAAAACAAGTCATTAAAAATATATTCGAGTTTGTTCTCATGTCAAAAGTGTAGAAATCTACTTGGAATGCTTCTTATGCACCTCTGACTAAAGATATGGCAATTTGCCTTTGTTTATTTGGGTAATTTGGTAATATTCTGTACATTCAATGATGTGTGGAATGCTGTGTTTGGTTTCAGAACAGGGATTACCGTTTCTGTCCCTCCCGACTTCTGTATCCACCCTCCAAATACCTTTGATCTTTTCCGAACCAGTCCTTCCAAATATACCACAGATGTTAGCTCTCATCTCAGTAACTCAGACCATAGAGGTAAGGCTGTACTCATCGCATTCCAAAAAGAGAAAAAAAAAAGGGGAAGACACTAGATAACGATCCATTGCTCTCACTTGGCTACTTCCAAATAGTAGAGGAGGTCATCAACAGTCTACCTTTTCAAATATAAGAACTATTGTTTTAATACTGACTATTCACAAATATCTTACATTATAGCCTACCAGTTTCGCTAGCAAACTGTCTTGCTTTTTCAAGGCGTTTACGGAAAAACATAAAAACTAGTAAATGCAAATTGAAAAGAACATTAAAACGTTGTAAACAAACTAGTAGCTAAGGTTACACGTTCGCGTGATAGAGACTGAAAAGACTTATTGTTCTTATTCATTATCACGCATGCGTGTTTGTGGTAAACGTGTAATGTGATTACTGGCTAGCTGTAGTTCAGTTGGATTTAGAGAGAGGATCAGGTTTTTCCACGAACTGTTCATAATAGTATCCTGATTTCTGTTGAGGTTTCCGCCAGTTATTAACACTATTGTGGCTTCTTTGAATAAACGATGTCCATAGTCGTCATCCAGATATGGCATGGAGCTGTTTTGCCACTCTATCGTGTGGTTAGACGTACAGAAATGATGTGCTAAGCCGGAAGAGATAGAGATACTTCTGTTGTGGTTTATATCACCAACATGTTCTTTTTGTCTGATCTCCAAACTCCGTGAAGTTTGTCCGATGTAGGCAAGACCACAGGAGCAAGGGATGTAATATACTCCTGGATATTTGCAGAATGGCACCTTTCTTTTCGGGATCCTAGAACCTGTCTGATGCTGGTGGTTGGTTTGAAGACCACTCCGATGTTGTAGGCTCTTAGTATTCTGGCTATTTGATTAGAAATTGATCTGATGAAAGGGATCACTACAGTAGAAATGTTCTGGGAGCTTGATTCTTCTTGTCTGGGGTTGTCACCGTATAGATATTTTTGATGATGTTTGGAGGATATCCATTTTGTGATAATGTGTTGGCTATTAAAATTTTCGCCGCAAATGACCGTATTTGTGTTGAGGTCAGCTCAGAAAATTGCCATTTTTAATTCTATCTTCCACTCTGCAATTGAGTAACCAGCCTTCTCACTGGTAGTTTATTTAATGTATGTCATGGTAGTTGGATTGCTCTCTTCGAGCCTCTCCGCTAACGTAGGAGCCCCCGAGGGCTCTATTCTATCCTACTCATTCTGCATACCATGAAGTGCTCAGACTTCCCAAGATCATCTGCAACCAGTACCTTAAACATGTGTCTCCATACCATCCTTCAATGGGACGAGGATCGCCTAGTCACCTTCAGTTCAAACAAATCTAAGCTTCTCCATCTCTGTCGCAAAAAGGGATCTTAGCTCACCTATTCTTACCTTCGGTAATTTACCGACACAGGATCAGGTCTCGCTTTTTGAACTGGCATTTATCTCCAGCCTCTCCTGGCATCACGAACTTGCTTTATAAGCCTATAAAAACTATGTACTGCTCACCTGTTCAGGGTAGTGCATTTAAAACCTCTAAAATTTTCGATAATATCCAAATGAGAAACGAGGTGATACCTCTGCGAATGACTCACTTCAATTACTATCTCACAGCTGTATTCTTTCAGTTCTGATTCTTTTCTATAGTTATTTTCCATGGTCACTGTTCCATTGAACTGGCACCCATCATTTCCCAATTTGGTATTGGCCGTGTTAACCTGCTTTTGCTCTCTGAATGAGCCTTCCTCACGAAGTATTCCCGAACAACTACAACCTCCAGCTTCCAACAGTCCTCTACGCCCTACACGACACTAATATGATATAGGTTCTGTCTCTGTTGTGTGGACTAATACAGAACATACCATATAGATTACTATTTACAGTATTCTCTCCTTTCTCTTTCTCAGAAAATATATCGATAAAAGTTATTATACTGATGCGACAACCCTAATCCTTACGAAATGCAATTTTAATAAGCTAAGCTTGGTGAAAATATTCACGCAAACTGATTACTTATTTATTTTGAACAAATTTACTAATTACTCGGAAGAGGGAGGTTAGAAAAGCTAATTATAAACATTATTTTCGTTAAATAAGCGTCTATAATTAAGGTGAATTCCTTATTTCGTTAAACACAGAAGCTGTTGCAACCTCTATTCATGGGAATGGTGGTGACAATAGCTTCAGAAGTTTTTTCCATTGATTTTTTTATTACTTTTAATCTTTCCATGAAGATTAACAGTAACTGTATATTAATAGTGGTGAAATTTCAACTTGATCGCTGAATGAATAGTAAGCGTGTAGGTGAACCCAGCCTAAATTTTAAACTAATCCACACGGAGTGATTTAAAACAGCTGTAAAGATAACTGGAGATTTTTTTTTTAAATCCTCTACTATGACAACATCCCTGCAATTGAAACTTATTTTTTTTTAAAAAAAAAAGATTAGCTGCATGTTATTAAATTCGAGAAATTAGATTGCAAAATTCACTTGCCATCTTAGCTAAGATTATTTTTGCATTATCAACTTAATAATAATAATAATAATTAGGCCATCGTAGCTCAGTGGATGTGGATCTATAATTTGCATCCATAGCGCTAGGCTGCACGCAGAAAGACCAGACGTAATTTCAATTCTCGCCGCCGTTTAAAGGAACTTTTTCTAAGCCTTTCTTCGACTGGTTCCCGAGTTAGAAGATCTTTGGCATGGACAGTTTCGGGGAGTTTCTCCCGGAAACTCGGGGTTTTCGTTCTAGATACTCAACTCACACTATTTCAGACGATAACATATAGTGTTAGGGTAAGTTAGGGAGAAGCCACGAGATAGCAGCTGTTTGCCGTCTCTTCACTTGATGACGCTTAAAATGCTACCAGTAGAGATTGAACTTCCCTCCAAAAGATAAGGCTAAAACTGCTTGGTTTATTCCCTATAAGGGAATAAAAGGCGTTAGCATATTTATTTATAGTAATATTTCAGATATCACTGTAGTCAAATAACAACATGTGCGGTTTTTTGATGTGGCAATACCAGGGGATAGTAGAGTAGAAGAAAAAGTGCATGCAAAAACTGCACAAAGTATAGGGATCTGGAGATTGAAATTCCACAACTTTGAAGCAAGAAAGCAACAACCGTTCCAATTGTCACAGTAGCGATAGAAGCAAGAGAACATTTACGAAACATCTGGAAAATTGAGCTCTCCATATATAACATTATCTCAACTCCAGAAAACAGCCTTTAGGGACGTTTCCCATTTTATAATGATCTAGTGCAGTGTTTCTCATATATTAAGACTGCCTGCGGACCTCCTGTGGTCAGGGAACCACTGCGGACCTCCTGTGGTTCCCTGACCACAGGAGGTCCGCAGGCAGTCTTAATTAATTAAATAAATATATATTTTTTTAATTATCCAAACAAAACAAATTAAAATTGAATAAGTAAGTAAAAATGATTGAAATCAAATGGAGCCTTAAAAAAACCAACAAATAGCCTAAGAATGTTCAAAGGGGGGAAGCAATAAAACTATATTGTTTTACATTTCACCCCTCTTTTATTATTCGTCATTCTGCCGCTAAATTTGTAGCTGCAGAATGACAAATAATAAAAGAGGGGTAAAGTGAAAAACAATATAGTTTTATTGCTTCCACCTTCCCTTGCTGTTTTGTCAGATTTGAAGTGAACATCTGTTATCCACATTTCAACCAAATGCTTGTTGTGTATTGATTTTTATTATTGAAGGTTTCCCTCCTTCAATCAAGGCTCAGTATATCTTCAGAAGTGCTAAGTGATACTTGAACAAAGGGTGTCTTGAGTTAACCCCAGTATTTATATATTTTTCGGAAACGTTTTTCTAATAATGGAAAAGTGGCTTAGAACTAGGACTTTGAAAAGAAGAGCAAATGAAACAGGGGATGCTAACCCTAATAGTAATACACGTGTTGTAACGGGCAGTAAATCTGATACTATTAAAGTAGAAGAAACAAGCAGTTCAAAATAAAAATACAGTAGGAAATATAACAGTTCATATTTGGAATTCGGGTTTACTTGGTGTGGAGATGAAAGTGAACAGAAACCTCAATGTTTTGTGTTATAGAGTGTTGTCGAACGAGTGAATGAAACCTGCGAAACTCCGACGACATTTAGAAAACTAAACATTGTGATGTGAAAAATAAGCCAATTGAATTTTTTCAGCGATGCTTAAGGACATTAAATCACGGGAAAGATATAATTTCAGCCATGGGTTCCATTAATAGCAAAAAAGCACTGGAAGCATCCTATCTCTTAAGTTTGAGTATAGCGAAAACAGGGAAACCTCTTTGTATCAGGGAAAATTTACTACTTCCAGCTATAAAAGATGTGGTAAAAACTGTTTTGCAACAAGTTACTAAAATATGTTGATTTGATTCCTCTTTCAAATGACACTGTCGGTCGCAGAATTAATGATATGGCAGGTGACATAGAATCTCAGTTAATCGAAAGAGTTAAGAAGAGCTCTTATTATGCGTTACAAATTGATGAGACTACTGATGTTACAAATGATGCACAGTTAATGATATGTAAGATATGCGCATGATAACAACATTCATGATGATATTCTGTTTTGTAGAACTTTGCCATCCCGAACAACTGAAGAAGAAATATTTCACACTCAATAATTACACAATACACAAAGGAATCCAGTAGGAAAATGTATGGGCTTCTGTTCGGATGGAGCTCGCGCCCTTACAGGCAGGTATAGTGGGGTTGTTTCTAAGGTCAAGGAAGTAGCTCCGGATATGAATTGGGTACATTGTTTCATACTGTACATAGGGAACGTTAGCCTCCAAAGGAATGCCACCAGAATTTAAAACTGTGCTATACAACGCTGTAAAGCTAGTTAATTTTATTAAAGCTCGACCGTTAAATAACAAGTTATTTTGAGTATTCTGCGATGAAATGGGTCAGTGAATATACATACACAACTTTTGCTTCAATCTGAAATTCGCTGGATTTCCAGGGGCAAAGTACTAGCAAGGTTATTTCAATTAAGGCACGAATTTTATTATTTGTAAATGAACGTAATTCTGATTTTACTATCCTATCTTTCAGACATTTTTTTTTTCGAAATTAAATGAACTAAACCTCTCCCGTCAGGGAAATTCTTTAACTGTTCTTGATGCCTACGACAAAATAAAGGCATTCGAGAAAAAAATGGTTTTATGGATTAATTATGTAAAACACAGACAATTTGCACCTTTTCCAACGTTGGAATCATTTTTCGAGTAAAATAATATTTTCTGTTGATTCTGAGTTTGGGGAAAGGGTTTGTGACCACCTCAAAAATCTGAAACGAAATTTTGAAACATATTTTCGGAATAACTTTTATAAGAAATTTCTGTGTGGGTTCGCGATCCATTTCAGGCTCGCAGTCACGAGACGAATTTTCGTTATCGAAAAAGGAACAGTTAATTGAGCTTTCAAGTGACAGTGGACTTAAAATGCAATTCCGTGATCTTGGTTTGGCTCGATTCTGGATCTCGCCTTCAGTGAGAAGTGAATTTCCCGAATTATCTGAAGAAGCATTGAAAATCGTCATCCAGTTCTCTACAACGTATCTTTGTGAGAAAGGATTTTCATCGCTCCTTCAAATAAAAACAAAATACGGAAATCGTCTTAGTGTGTGTGTCGATCTTCGACTGAAGTTGACCAATATTGAGCCAGATATCTAGAAACACTACAAGGGCCGAGAAGCTCAACCATCTCATTAAACGTAAGTAGTAACATAATTATATAATTTTATTTATTTATTTAATAAAAATTAAAACTTTTTTTCAATGATGATACACTTTTAATCGTTTACTTCCAATTTAATTAATTATGTTGCCATATGTATTCAAAACGTGCTTTTCGATTTCTTATGTTATGAACGGCACAGTTTTTCCGAAATGTTGGTAATTCCTACATAGGTTTTTTAAAAAAAAATTACAAAAAATCAAAACGATGTATAGGGAAATAAATGAAAAACACTATGTTTATTTTCGAAGTAAAACTTTAATTCCAACATTCTAAAATGTTATTTTTCTTGCTTTTCTGTTCGCAAAATCGTCGATCCTATTGTCGAAATCTATTTTAACACTCAGTTGCTGTTTTATAGACAGTATGGCAAGATTTCTTAAACGCCAAAAAAGTGCCGCCCAGGGCATACCCCCCCCCTCCCCCAGCTACGCCTCTGTAACTTAGTGGTCCGCAGAATTGTTCCAGGCATTTTACTGGTCCTTGGGCTTAGAAAGGTTGAGAAACGCTGATCTAGTTGATTCCTAGGCTTTGGATAAGACCCGAATTCGACACTAATTTGCTAGTCCCAGATTTCATTATGCCGTTGCATGTTTCTTGCTCCTCTCTAACTATGAACTCTCTTAATGGAATACAGAAATAATAATAATAATAATAATAATAATAATAATAATAATAATAATAATAATAATAATAATAAAACTGTTTGCTTGACTTGAGCAATATAATGAAATCATCATTGGCCACGTGTTGCATGAATAACTCATGTATGACTGAGGTATTCACAATGACAAGAGCCTCTAAGTGCTGCCACCTTATGACCATTAATAGCAAATAACTAGAAATCATAAACAAATATTAATGAAGAAAAAAGCATGCATAATCGAAGAAAGTGACACGATTTAAAAAAATATTTTAAAAGATGTAGAATTTTGTTTCTTATTTCAATGGAGCAAGAAATTAATCTTGTATAAATGAGTGGAACATTAATAATGAGAGCCAAAATGTACTCTCCAGTAGAATATTTTCCATCATCTGTTTTTCAAGTGTATTGGTAACCTACGGTTGGCAAAGGTGGTAAAAGCTCTGGTCGATTCTACCTGAAAATCAAAGTTATTTATTTTATATTTAAGATATCAAAAAGCCCGATAAATAAAAATATTTAGTGAAGGCATCATGGCGGTAATTAAGAATTGATGTATTCGTTAACATTACAACAGTGTTTTAGAGTTGATTTCTTTGTCGTCTTGGTTTTTATGAAGTAAATTAGCCTCAGCGGGAAATGTTCGATATTTGTTGCTATTAGATACAACATTACTGTAAAAGAGTAGCTTACCGCTAGGTGGCAGCAGTATCCTAGCTGGCTGCTCTTTGTAGTGACTATTGAATACATACAGAAAACAATAGAGAAGAAAGAGGGAGGTATGTATGGTTCCACATTAAGAATGGCCTAACTTGAGAATTTTTTGGTCACAGAGGGACTTCCGTGCCTTAATAATAAACTTCAAGATAACCTCCGAATAAACTGCTGGAAAGAAGAATGTTTGTGGTACAAAAAGGGCTTATTAAGGAATATGATGAACAATGATGTAAATGATCTGTGACTTTCTCTCTCTCTCTCTCTCTCTCTGCTTGTAATTCGCCATCTGAGATTTACTGATCTAAGCGAGATGTGTAATATCCGATAGGCGCGGAAGACAGAAGGGGAGTCTTCGAGGTGATCATGTATCCGGCTGCCATCTCAAGCAGCATGTGGCTAAAGGCATCCCAGTCACATCCCGGATGTTGGCTTGTGTCCACAGCCCTTGCAGTGAATCGCTCTTCATCTGTTGGGGGTCTTTCATCACGTTTTAATAGACTTCCCTCTACTTCATCCTTGGGAGTCCAGTAGTCTTAATTGATTACCACCGTGTAGCTTCATGTTGTAAATCCCCAAAGTTTAATTAATGCTGGGAAACTGAAGACAGTAACTTCCTTAGAGATCAGTATCCTCCAAAGCATGAAATGAATCTCTTATTTTTACAAGAATTGTTTCACAACAACAGAACAACTTTCATGGTGGAAAACAAAACAAACAAACAACAAAAAAAAAAAAACAGAAAATATTCAAAAGTTCGATAAAGAGCCAAGAGGCTATTTTTTTCCGGCGGCGTAAATTAAGTTAAGGGGATAATAAATCCCTCATTATTTTAAAGACGGATACGAAACTCGGAGATCGAAATCTAAGAGTTTCATGCCGAAGAACTATCGGCGAGTCCAAGCGTAAGTCAACACCTGGTAGTACAACACTAGGGCAACTCGGAGCAAGCTCCCTCACTATCCTTAATATTTTCTCATAATGTAAAACGCAGCTCCTAGGAGATGTATTACTGTTTTACATTATGAGGAGAGGTCCCTACCCAAAAGTCGAAACCGGTCTGGGTAGTGACCTCTCCTCATAATGTAAAACAGTAATACAGCCTCCTAGGAGCTGCGTTTTACATTATTGAGAAAATATTAAGGACAGTGAGAGAGCTTGCTCTGAGTTGCCCTAGTGTTGTATTACCAGGTGTTGACTTACGCTTGGACTCGCCGATAGTTCTTTGGCATGAAACTCTTAGATTTCGGTCTCCGTATCCGGCTTTAAAATTTAAATTAATGATGGATTTTTTATCCTCTTAATATTCAAAAGTTATGAATTGTGTTTTTAGAATTGTTCAGAGAATACGAACTTTGAGCATTCTTATCTATAATTACTTATATTTTTGGTATATGATTAAAAAATGGTGTAGGAAATAAATTAAAAGAAAAATTCTTTAATTTTTATATAAGGCGATGTTTATTCTTTAAGTTCGTTTAAAAAATCAAATCAAATCATAGTTTTAAACAAAAACTTAAATAATAAATGAAATAACTACAAGCAAATCAAAAATTGAATGTCCAATATTAAGAAGAATATAATATATTAAAACGTCTTCTCAAGATCACCATACTTAACTCTATAGATAAACAAGTCTTTCTTGTCATACGAATTATGTTTCTTGCTGGTACGGATTGTGTCTCGTATAATCGAAGAGTAAACCTGTCATCAAATTCACTTTCCGAATGTGCTGTTGGCGAATGAAGTGCTGTCAGATTGACGATTTTTGCAGTCAGAAGGAATGATGAAAACCGCCATGATTTACAGAAGAGCATTAGCACAGTATGTTCTTCCTCGTGCGAAACTTTATTTTGTTTCTTTGAGTGCAGCGAAATGTCAGTTCGCGACTTACAAGGAATCGCTTTCGTGTATGATGACCACATCGGTGCACTTCTTGAATGAGCTGGAAATGGTCGACACGGAAACGACCACACTATTGACTATTGACTGGACACTGATAATCAGTCAGTCGGTTATATCCCAGAAGCCATTGCGGCAACAATTTTTTTTTTTTTTTTTTACTGCTGCGTCATTTTAGAAAACCTTATTTGTGAGCCGACTTTTTATAGCAAGGAAGGACATTAAAAACAATAACAAACAGATAAATTATGAAACTTTTATGAAAATTAAAATGAAATGCTATGAAAATTAAAATGAAATAAAATTAAATGTATTTTATTGAAATTAAATTAGTTTTAATTTTAAAATTAAATGATTTAAAACGATAGCTCTTTTGAAATTCATAAGTATAAATTAATTAAAGATTTAAAAGTTTTTAAAAGACACTTTTTTAAAAAATCTGTTATATTTACGAACCAACATTTCTATAGTAGGACGAACATTAAAAAACAATAATGAAAGATAAAAAATATAATTAAAAGTAAAAAATAGTCAAAATTTTAATGAAGAATAATTTAATTTTAATTTAAAAAAAAATGAATAAAAATTACGGTCCTTTTTAAATTCATCCAACTATGAATTAATAAAACTGTTTAAATTCAGTATTAAGTATACGAAATATTCTTTTAACCAATATTTTCATTCTAAGATGAAATGTGTAAACTTCTTCTTCCTAACATAATTTAGGCCAAGTGGCCTGTTCCGGTCTCATGCCCTCTCTTTCTTGGTCTTCCGATTCTTCTTTTTCCACTTATTTTGTATCTTATTTTTGTATCGGTAGTGTGCTGTTGTCCATTCGAATTAAATGTTCTAACCATTTTTGTTTACAGTGTCTTATGTAGTAATTAATTGGTTTTATTTTCAGGGATTGTAAGATTTCTTCATTTGTTTTGTGGTCCCACTTGGAATATCCAGCTGTTTTTCTGAGGAATTTCATTTCTGCTGTTTGAATTCGCGTTTCATCTTTCCTTTTCATGGTCCATGTTTCGCTTCCGTATAGTAGAGTTGGTTTTGACAAGACATTATATAGTCTTATTCTCGTGTGTTTTTGTACTAGGGATGGTTTAAATATATTATTTATTATGTCATTTTCTTTGGCAAAGTTTGATATTTTAGTGTCTGTCTTTTTCTTCTTCGTATGATAGATCACATCCCAAGTATCTGAAAGTGTTTACTTGTTCTAATATTTTAATATCTATCACTATTTTACTTCTTATTTGGTTTTCTCCTTTGAATGCCATTATTTTTGTTTTTTCTTTAGATACTGTCATATTGTTTTGAGATATCATTTAATGATTTTAATGATCTTTGTAAGTCATTTTCTGATGTAGCTAATACTATTTGATCATCTGCAAATAGTAGTGTATCTATCTTCATTTGCGGGGTCATTTGTATACCAAATGGGTTATGCTGTTTCCAGATTGTTAATATTTCATTTATATATATATTGAAAAGCAGAGGTGAGAGGGTACATCCTTGTCGTACTCCTCTTGATATATCTTTCCGTTCTGAGATGTGTTTTAATTTAACTGCTATTTTATTTCCTGTATATATTTCTTGAATGAATTGTAAACATTGGTTTGGTATATTTAAATCGGTTAACATTTTAAACAATTTTTGTCTACTAATTTTGTCAAAGGCTTTTTCATAATCAATAAAGGCCACGTGTGTTTCTTTTTGAAATTCTCTTCTCTTTTCTAATAATAATTTTAGAGTAAAAATTGGATCTATGCAGGATCGGCCTTTTCGGAAATCATTTTGTTTTTAGTCAATCACTGATTTGTATCCTCTGGCTGACAAGCATATTTATGTATTTCCTTGTGTTTAAACATTGAATTCATTATTCTCATATTATTATAAATGACAAAATCGCGCAATCTGCGACCATTTTGATTACATGTATCTTCGCCAAAATTACGTATGTTTGTTTTGTATTTATTGCTAGCAGGAGATTTAAATGCCTATTCTGGTATTTAAATCTCCTGCTAGCAATAAATAGTCAGTTTTGTTTGTTTTATCTATGGCATTCTGTAATTCTTTATAAAATATATTACTGTTTTCTTCTTTTCCCTCTTCTGGTGCATATGCACCAATTATTGTTATGTGGCCTCTTAATGTCTTGCGTCTAATTTCTATTAGTCTTTCGTTCAAATAGTTGTAATATACAATATTGTTCTTTAGGGATTTATGTACCATAATCATTATACCTGCTTTTGCTCTTTCTTCATTTTTTACCCCACTGTAGATTTGTATATAGTTGTTTGTTTCTTTTGTACCTTTTTGTTTTTTCTTTGTTTCTGTTACTATACATATCTTTATGTTAGCTTGGTTTAGTTGTTTATCAAGTTCTTCTTCTTTGTGTGCAATGCTTCTCACATTCCATGTTGCAATCTTCATTATGTGTTCCTTTTTTCCAATTTCGTTTACCGTTTCCTGGGTTGTGGACTTTTCCCTGACAGTCTGTCCGGCCTTTCTTTGAATGAAACTTAAAAGTATTTTGAATTTCCCCATGCCAGGTTACTAACCTGTCGCTGGGTAAGTCCAGTGGTAGGGCTGTTACCAAACGCCTCTGGACAGGCAGATCTAACAGCATTTGCTCTGTTAGGGTGTTAAGGTTATACCGCCCATACTCGGTCGCCAGTGCCTCGTTTGTATTTTTAGAAGAGGATGGACCACGGGAAAGTGAGGTTGACATTTGAGTGGGAGAGGATTTGTGTGAATTCTTATGTGAATTTTAAGATTTGATGAACAAGAAAATTTCTTTTCACAGATGGAACATTCGAAAGGCTTTTCATTAGTATGAATTCTTATGTGTTTTTAAGATTTCCTGAGAGAGTAAATTTCTTTTGGCTGGTACAATTATATGGTCTTTAATTAGAGTGAATTTTCAAGTGTTCCTTAAGAATTGATGCCCATTTAAATTTTTTACCGTATACTGTACATTCGAATGGTTTTTCATTAGTATGAGATCTTAGGTGGCTTTTTAGATGTCCTGATTGAGAAAAATTCTTTTCACAGATTGAACACATGAATGGTTTCTCATTAATGTGAATTCTTATATGCCTTTTAAGAATTCCTGATTGAGAAAATTTCTTTTCACAGAATGGACACACGAGGGATTTCTCATTGGAGTGAATTCTTAAATGCGTGTTAAGATTTCCTAGGTGCAGAAATTTCATTTGACAGATTGTACAATCATGGGTTTTTTTCACTAATGAAAAAAACCCATGATTTCTCAAGTGTATTTTAAGATGTGATGCTCACTTAAATTTCATACCGCAGATACTACACGCGAATGGTTTTTCATTAGTATGACATCTTAAGTGTGTTCTAATCTCTCCTGATTTTGAAAATTTATTGTCACCGATAGTTCGCATAAAGTGGTATTCATTAGCGTCAATTATTTTATCCATTTGATGCCTTTCTAAATGAAAAAATTTCTTTCATTAGTAGTAAAGACGAAAATGTGTTTCCTGATATTAAACTATTCTTTCTACAGATGACCTCTTGACAGAATTCTCATTACCATATTATTCTCTATTTCTTAAGTAGGTATTATTCAGAGTTGTGTTAGCTGTCCAGATTAAAATGTCTTATGACAAATAGCACACTCGATGGTTAATCCTGTTTATGAATTCAAAAATGATCAATAAAATGTGTAAACAACTTTTAAAATCCTAAAAAATTTTGTTTTTTAAATTTAGAAATCCGTTATAATTATTTACTCACCAGCCAGCTTTTTTATAATAAGATGGACATTAAAAATAATGAATAGATAATAAATATTAAAATTAAACGTAAATAAATTAAATGAATTTTTAAATTAAAATTTATTTTTTATTTTAAAATGGTCTTTTTAAATTTATGCAACTTTAAATTAATAAAACTTTTATATATAATATGAAGTATAGAAAATATCTTTTCCTTTTAACTTTTTAAACTTTTTTTCTTTTAAAAACACCTTTCTCTCCCTTTTAACCTATATTTTCACTTTTGAGGTATAATTTGCAACTATAGCTTTTAAAATGGCATTGTTCCTTTTCTTAAAACTTGTTTGAAATGATCTAATATCATTTATGTAGGGTTTAATGATCTGTTGTTTCTATCTAAATACGAACTCCAAATGAACAGTATTCTAAAAGTTAGACAAACAGAAATGCCTATTTTTCTTTGATTGCATCATCGAACCTACAATCAACAAATTTTGCATTCCACTATTTGAGCCCATGGCTCAAATAGTGGAATGCAAATTCAAGTAGTAGAATGCAAACTGGACAGCATGCATGGAGAAAGGGTACAATTGACTCTTTAAGTGCTTACGTGGTTTGATCTTTTTTTTTTTTTCCCTAGAGAGAACTATTCTTCATACATAAGTTTTGTTTCTTCATTCTGTATTCTTTCTTTGTGAATTTTCTACGATGGAAAAATTTAAAATACTGCTTTGTATCTCATCTTTCTCAATTTTTTTTTAAAAAAGCAGTCTAACATCTGTTTACTTATCTTTTAAATAAGTAAATTAAAAATATTTTTTACTGTAAAGATTATTTTTATTTTATCTATTGTTATTTCTAGCATATTAGTAATAGCTGCAGAATTTTTTAATAATTTTAAAAATGCATCGTAATTTTTAAACCGAATATTATAAAACTTTGAATTCCGCGACTCTGTTTAGATTTAAATTCTTTCCATCTATCCAAAGTCCCACCTCGCGATATTTCATCCTCCCAAACGAACTGTTTATCTGTGGTTAAAATATCATTCTCACTCCTTTACGTCCCACATCTCCAAGCGCCAGAGTTTAACTACAGACACCTCACTTTCAGAGGAACTATTTTTCTTCAGCGTGAAATATAATATATGGTGCGTGGTCGAGAAGATAAACAACCCTAGAATTGAGCAATAACTCAGTGCAGTATGACAGGTAAAGATATCACTCTAGTGGGCTGCAGTACGTTAGCTAAGAAAAATAAATTGCTTACAGCTACTCCGCTTAAAAAATTCTTCTGTGGGTCACAAAATTGACAGTTCGCTGTAACATAAATATTTGATATTTGTGTAGAAACCTGAGCTCAAACAAAGTTATAGGTAAGTCTGTGATATCAACGTCATATTAACAGAGTAATAGAGTCAGCTGCGTGGTGAATTGAAAGAAACAGTTCAGTTCAAGTTGAGTAACTAATTTTTAATAAATAATCAAATTAACGAGATGGTATAAAGTTTGACATATAATATAACGTTGCAAAAGTAAAGATTTAAAACATTATGAAGAATAAAAGACAAAAGTTCAAATTAGTAGTATATTATTTAAAGTTATACAAATAAAGAATAAAATTAATAAAAAAAAAAAATCAGCTAACGCCTTTTTTATTCCCGTATACGGGGAGTAGGCGAGGCCATTAACCCTATCTAACTTTTGGAGACTGAGTGGGCAGTTCAATCTCCACTGGTACCCAATCAGAGACAGATGGCCCAAGGCTATCACTAATTAAGCGGTACGCAGTGAAGAGAGACGGCCCAAATGTGCCGCCATCTCGTGGTCCCTAACCCTAACACAATATATTTAATGTCTGAAATAATGTGGGTTCTACGGTCGATTTTCTTGAGTTTACAGGACGAAAAACCCGAGTTTTTCGGGAGGAAAAACCCGCTTGCCCGTGCCAGAAATCGACTAACTCGGGAACCGGTCAAAAAAAGGCTTAGAAAAATTTCCTCTAGTCGCCGACTAGACTCGAAACCAAGTCTTCCTTCGTGCGGCCAAGCGAGGTGGTATGCAAACGCCACATCCACTGAGCTACACAGGCTACATAACGAGATGCCAGGATCAGAGCATTAATAGCTCATTAACCTTATCCCTACACTGTCCTTTACAGATAACGGGGAATATGAAAAGCATTCTTGCTTCGCCCCTTTAAGCCAGTCCTTATAAAATTAATAATATATTATTATTTAATATACTGCATATAATATAAAATCATATCATAATACCATAAGATAATATCATATCTATTTAAGACCTACATGACAAGCATTGCAGAGAAATTCTTCACAATCACGGATAATCACCCAAATCAGCTAGTTCGACAGGCAGCGGACTACAAGCCCTCAGATCGTTTCAAACATGAAAAACCGAAATCCTCCATCGCAAGAGAAAGCTGATACAGCCTCAATGCTCACAATGAGCGGGTAAATTACCCACAATAATCTCATCACCCACAATCTAAAATCCAGATGAAGGGATAAAGAGTCAAGGACTTAGTCCATCAACCAATTAAGTTCAAAGTTCATCATATCATAATTTGGTGGATTATATAATGTGGTAGATTAATACCCTTGGAGGGTAATGGTTGGCAATGCTGTAGCCAATGAAGTCCTATCATAATGTGGTGGATTATATTATATATTATATAATGTGGTGGATTAATACCCTTGAAGGATAATGGTTGGCAATGCTGTAGCCAATGAAGTCCTAACTGAGGCTCGGCTATTGTTGTTATCCTCCTGCCATGATCAGAGCTTTAATAGCTCAATAACACCTTATCCCTACACCGTCCTCTACAGATAATGGGGAAGATGAAAAGCATTCTTGCTTCGCCCCTTTAAGCCAGTCCTTATAAGGACTATTATATTATATTATATTATATTATATTATATTATATTATATTATATTATATTATATTATATGTTACTGTCATGGAATCCGTTACTCGATCTTTTAACTCATTTTTCAGACCCACAATTAATAGATTTGCACCTGCTGCTTCTATTAACTTAACGACATTCCAAAACATCCAATAGTGTTCAATTCCATCAGCCTGTTGGTTAAAAAATGGTGACGTTATCTATTTAGCAAACGGAGCAGTGACATAATAATAACAATGGCATTTATTATTATTATTCAGGCGCACCTCCAGTGAGTTAGGGGATTATCGAAGAAGACCCCGAAAGTGCAATTGCTTGGCATCTATCATACTTCTCCTCGGAAACACTCGTCAAAGACGCACCTATAATATTCACTGGCAGCTTATTCCATTCATATGCCATGAAAAGAATGTGAACTTCACAAGCTTCTTGATCAAACCTTTACTTGGCCTTCAGGGTTGACCCCGAGTTCTCTTCCACTTGTCATGAATTTTCCCTGCATCTATACAATAAAATCCCATCACTAGTGTGTATATTTCTATATATCTTTTCTCCCTCTTCTGTTTCTCACACTTTGAATGCCACACACCTTCTTATTCGAAGTTCCACACGCCAGATGTGATTTGGGTTACTTGTGTTGGATCTTTTCTACTGTGTCTTCATCTCCATGGAAACTGGATAACTATATCCGAGCAAAGTAGCATAGATATGGTCCTGAATATTTTAAAATCAAAAGTATATCAAGTAAAGTTTATCTACTTATGCACTGCTTCAATTGCCAGATGGGAGTTTGGTCAGCCTGGTTCTTTTCCACTGTCTCTTTCATCTCCATGGAAACAAGGTGATCATATTTGAACACGGTAGTCTAGATGTGTGAATATTTTAAAGTTTGAAGTAGAGAAACTGAAGCAGGAAAATCTTAGCATAAAGCTACACATTGATGACATGACATGACAAAGCAAGCAGAAAAAAACTCTACAACATAAATAACAGATGGATTAGAAAATAAATCAGAAATTGAGGCAATCTACAGAATAACAAAAGGAAATTCAAACAAAAGAACTCATCATTCGCCAGTTGTAATCAAATTTACTAACGAGTAAGTAAACTAAGCTAAAGATAAAATGCTAAGGAACAGTCAATTAAAAAGATTTTCAACTGTGACATTAGATATTGACCTAGCCAGAAGCATCAGACTCATCTCAGAATATGTGACGCCACGCTTCGGAGAAATTTCTGTTTTCAAGTGCGGGGGGGGGGGAATCAGTTTTTATGACAGAAAAAATGCTGAAAGCATAGCGAACTTTCATCACGAAAGAGAGAACTCGGCAATCTCAAATTAAATCATGATAAATTTATTATGATTGGTGATATGAACGTAAATACAGATGACCAAGACTCCCAATAAAATTCCTTCGCTTTTTAGATGGAATTCAAATCTATTTCTTTAAATCAAAGGGAAACTCGTATTGTGTTGAAGATTGTGCAGTAAACATTATAAACCAGATATCCAACAGTGTTAATTCATTAATATATATATATATATATATATATATATATATATATATATGAATTAATTAAAAAAAAAAATATATATATATATATATATATATTTTTTTTTTTTTTTTTGCTAGATGGGTGAAGCAAGAACGCTATTGCCCGTTATCAGTAGAAAGCAAACGTATGGAGTGGGTAATATAGTGCTATAAGCTCTGATAATGGCAGGAGGGTAACCGCAACAGCCGAACCTCAGTTAAAACTTCTACATTCAGCATTGCCATCCATTACCCTCCTTGGGATACTCATTTTAGTCTCCTCGTACGGCATGCATCAGCTACAGTGGAGCTATTCTTATCCCGGCCACCACACGGGATATAATTAATTTCAAATAATTAAGAATTAATATTGTCCTTAAAAGGACTGGGAGATGGACTGAGTCCTTGACTCTTTATCTTTATTCCGTTATCAGAGTGAAGAATATCTGTATGGATGGGGTGTTGTTGAGCTAAAAGCTCTAGTCATGGCTGGGTAACGGCCATGACTTTTAACTAAGCCGAGCCTCAGTTAAAACTTCACTGGCCATCATTGCCATCCGTTATCCTGGAAGTCCTAAAAATGACTCGGTTGGCTCCTCCATTAATAAGTTCTTAAAAGAACTAGGCGATGGACTAAGTCCTTGACTCTTTATCCCGTCATCTGAATGAAGAAAATCTGTGTGGATGGAGTGTTATCGAGCTAAAAGCTCTAGTCATGGCTGAGTAACGGCATTAACCGAGCCTCAGTTAAAACTTCATTGGCTACAACATTGCAAACCGTTACTCTGGAAGTCCTAAAAAGGACTGGTATCGTCCTCTCAGAGGTCGAACTCTCCTCCATTAATATTGTTCGTAAAAGAACTGGGCGATGGACTGAGTCCTTGACTCTTTATCCCTCTGAATGAAGAAAATCGGTGTGGATGGGATGTTATTGAGCTGAAAGCTCTAGTCATGGCTGGGTAACGGCAATAGCCGAGCCTCAGTTAAAACTTCATTGGCTACAGCTTTGCTATTTGTTACCCTGGGAGTCCTAAAAAGGACTTTTTTTTATCATTTTACCATTAATATTGTTCTTATAAGAACTGGGCGATGGACTGAGTCCTTGACTCTTTATCCCGTCATCTGAATGAAGTAAATCTGTGTGGATGGAGTGTTATCGAACTAAAAAGCTCTAGTCATGGCTGGGTAACGGCAATAGCCGAGCTTCAGTTCAAACTTCATTGGCTACAGCATTACCATTTCTTACCCTGGAAGTCCTAAAAAGGACTTTTACCATTAACATTGTTTGAAATATGTTATAATCCTTATAAGGACTGGCTTAAAGGGGCGAAGCAAGAATGCTTTTCATCTTCCCCGTTTTCTGTTTTCCTACACTGTCGTAGGGATAAGGTGTTATTGAGCTATTATTAAAGCTCTGATCATGGCAGGAGGGTAACAGCAATATTCGAGCCTCAGTTAGAACTTCATTGGCTACAGAACTGCCATACATTACCCTCCATGGGTATTGAATTGAATGAATCAATCACCGCATCTCACGGTCGATTGATTCCCCCTTCAATTATGTTATTTGAAATATGTTATTAATATTAATAACAATATACTAAATTAAAAAGGGTGTTTCATAATAATCATTTTATGCATTTATATTTTTAAAAAAGTCTAAAAAATTTAGTACTTTTTACTATATATTAAAGTATTTAATTAATTTTATATGAAAATTTAAGTTTTACTAAACCACTTAAATATGAAATAATTTCTGATTTTTTTCAGTGTCTTCATTTGTAAGTTTTCGTTTTATTCCAAATTAAGCTATTTCTATTTTTGCGAATGCTTCATTATTAAATGTTTCTGAGTTGTCTCACAATTTTTCATGGCCAAAAATGAGGCTAAAATCTTTTATACAACAATCCGAACCTTTTCCGCGAAGACGTATTTCTAATTTTGTTCAAACTGAGTTTAGGAGGTTAACGAATAGTCCACTACAGAATGTGAATTAACCTTAATATTAACAAAGCAGGGAAAAATAACTGTCGTCCCATACAGAAATACATCCTCCGAGATTTATTTACGAAATCTGCAATTTACTGAACGAGCATGCATTATTTGCTCACCTGACGATAGTAGGGGAGGGGTGCACTGGCAGCCTCGCAAATTATGCTTAAACAAATGCACATCAGAGAGAGAGGTTGTTTGCATTTGCCGTAGTTCGTGTTTAAAAGCTGGCATGCAAGGCACTGTGGGTAATCCTATCTCAGTGGGCGCATTGTATGATTTAGTTATTCCCCCCCTCCCCCAAGACAACTCACGGAGGGAGGTGCGCTAAACATTTCAACCTTATCGGTCAGCAGGTTGGCTTCATAACAGATTTGAACTTAGGCATAGACAAGAAGAGAGAACAACATGCATTTCTGAAGGAGTCAGTGAATAGCTTCAAAATATGTACCAAATTTCAGTAAATAAATAAAGTATATTTCATTGTAAATGTCTATTTTATTTGAATTTAGATGTACATGTAAGCAAAAAAGATGCTTTATTTTTAATAGCACAACATTTATGAAGATAATGTAAATTTTTACTTAAAGTAAATAATTTTTCATCGAGAGAAGTGAAATTGATTATCGTGGGATAAAATTTCTGCAAAATTTGGCTCTACAGTTGTTAATGTCAATCTCAGATGCGGTTCGACTTGTATTATGCGATTCCTCTTCTTCGTCTTAATATCTACATGGTCCGAAAATCCAACTTCGCACGGATATGAACATGGAAATGGAAAAATGAACCTTAGAGGTTTATCTGTTAATTTAGGAAATTCATTCTGTATATTTATAGCCAAAATGATGATAACGTTCGTTGTATTTATTTTTTAGGAAACCATCAGAAGCTAGTTCTAAAAGTTTTCAGAAAAAAACAACAACAACAACAACTGAAAATGGGTATGACTTACCAAGAAGCTACTATTCACTATCACTACTTCTGGCCTCGAGAGCGGTTTCCTTGTGTGGATCGTCAAAGTCATCTACCCAAATAACGTCATTTTCTTTCCCATTATTTCAAACAAAAATTATTAGTAATTTAGAAGTTGAGATACACAATGAACAATCCACAAATGACTAATGATCAGTGAAAGCAGAACGTGAAACGGACAGCAATGGCAGGTCAGCAGAGATAGAGCAGCTATGAAGACGTGCACTTGATTGGTGCGGTATTAACAAAAGATCGCGCGAGTCAAAGACAAAAGCAAGTCGACAACTGAGTTGAAATGCTAATTCACTTCAGCCAAATTCCATAATATCTGAAACACCTTCACTATATATTTCTTAGTTTTAACTCGTTCACGAAGGGACCGGGTCAAGAAAAACCATATGTTGCCGCTGCAACATACGGTTTTGCTTGAGACTACACAGCAGTTTCAGTGGAGGGAGGAATGTGATTCATTAGTTAGTGCCGTTTTTATCCCAGTTGTCTCTGATTGCGCTATTTGTTGAGAAATATATTACACAGCCTGCAAATGTCTCTGTACCTTATACAGTGACATAATAAAACTACTGTACTTACTGTTGTTGCAACTGCAGTATAGTGGCTGTTGCAGAGGGTGTGTTCTTTACCGCAGGGAGCGAATTACTATCGCCCCAACTTTCATGCTGGGACGATAGTAACTCGCAATTTGAGTACAAGAATTCATACATAATATAAAATTTATTGAGAAATATATACGTTTAAATTAATTCTTTTTTTCTTAATAATGATTCCATGCGTTAATGATGCATTGCGAAAAATCCCACGTACCCGCTGAAGACCTTTCACGTACCCCCGCGCGTACTCGGGGAGGGGGTACGCGTACAGCACTTTGAGAAACATTGCTTTAGGTGGTAGGTGAATTTCACCGGATGACGCGCAATTACAATCCATAAAAAAAAAAAAAAAAAAAAACACGACACCAAAATTGATAAATTTTGGTAAAGCAGGCCTTTCGGATCATGTTTAAACTCTACACCAAATTGGAAAAGTATCTGTTCTTTACATCACACAAAAACCTGACATGAACGCAAATTTAAGCAGGCCTGTTAGAAGCCTGAAGTGACTGAAAAAGTTCAATGTTTGGTGTACAGATAAGGATTTCCGAACTAAGTCAAGATAAATACAAGAAGTTATAAAAATTAATGAAAACAGAATAAGAATTCTTTAGCCCAACTTATGTTTGGGAATTGCATTAAAATTAAAAAATATACACGGAGTACCGGTTATCTATACCAGTACTTCCCAAACTTCTGGATGTAAAGGCCCCCCTTTGAAAAAATTAAAATATTTCACGGCCGCCATTGAAAAAAAAATCGTAATATAGACATATATCATTATACTATTTATTGTATTTATATTCAATACAATTTATATTCAAGATTTTGCGTTTGTAAGCTTCTTATCAATATCTTTGAAATGAAACTTATATAAATAAGCATATATTTACTAATATTCATTAAGCGCCGAAATACGCAGGAAGCAAAATTTGTGAACCGATATCAATGTGTGATTTTTTCCATTAAAATATAAAAAATAACAAAATTAAATAATAAATAATAAAAATTAAATACGTTTCTTTTAAGATAAAAAAATCTACTTAGGCTTAAAACATTTAAAATTTGTTTTCATTATTTCACGGGCCCCCTCACCAAAACTTACGGCCCCCAAGGAGAGGTCGCGGCACACAGTTTGGGAAGCAGTGATCTATACTATAGCAAATGCACTATAGCTTTATAATATATATATATATTAATATATATTAATATATATTATTATATATATTAATATACATATATATATCATCATACGTATCAAGGATTTAGGCCTAGTATGGCCTGTTACGGCCTTAGAAGTCATCGTTGAATCGTTTAAGAGGACGTCCTGGTTTTCTTTTTCCTAATGGCTTGTACTTTAAGGCTTGTTTTGGTAATCTTTCTGTTTTCATTCTTTGAACGTGTTCCATCCATTTATGTTCATATTTTTTAATTTTTTCTATTACTGGTTATTGTTTTAATTCTTTCATAATTTCTTTGTTTCTTTTGTAATTAAATTGGGTATACTTTGCAGTTTTTCTCATAAACTTCATTTCTGCTGTTGTTAATCTTTGTTTGTCTTTTTGTTTTATTGTCCAGATTTCGCTTCCATACATTAAGACTGGTAGGGCTAATGTATTGTATACTTTTAGCCTGGTTTGTTTTTGAACTAGGTTTGGTTTAAATATAGAGTTAATTACACCTGTTATTTTTAAATATTTTGCAATTTTTATGTTTATATCTTTTTCATTTTCATATGTGATCATACATCCTAGGTAGTTAAATGAATTCACCTGTTCTAAGATCTTGTTATCCATTACTATTTTAGTTCTTGCTGGATCTTGTCCTTTAAAGGGCATAGTTTTTGATTTTTCTGTTGATATTATCATACCATAATCTTTGGATATCTCATTTAGATCTAAAATAGCTTTCTGTAAGTTATCTTCAGAATTTGTAATTATTATTTGGTCGTCTGCAAAGAGGAGAGTGTTTAAGTTAACTGTAAGTGAAAGTTTAATTCCTTGATGTAAATTTTTACTCCATTTTATTATTATTTCATTTAAGTAGATATTAAAAAGAGTTGCTGAGAGGGGACATCCCTGTCGGACCCCTTGGTTTATCTCTCTTGTATATAATAGCTCATGATTTAATCTTATTTGTATTTGATTATTTTCATATATACTTGTGACAGCTTTTAGGATATTATTTGGTATTTGTCTTTCTTTTAATATGTTAAATAATATGTTTCTTTTAACTTTGTCAAATGCTTTTTCAAAGTCAATAAATGCAATATGTGTTTCTAAATTATATTCTCTTCTTTTCTCTATTATTAATTTTAGGCAGAAGGCTGGGTCTATACATGATCGTCCTTTTCTAAATCCATTTTGTACCTCTAGAATAAAGTTTTCGAAATATTTCATTAGTTTGTTATTTAAGATTCTGCTATATATTTTGTAGCAGGAATTTAGTATACTGATACCTCTATAGTTTTTAGGGTCATCTCTATTACCTTTCTTAAAGATAGGAATCACAATTGCTTTTTTACATTCTATTGGGGGGGATACCAGTTGAGTAAATTTTATTTAAAAATAATAAGAATCTTCCTTTGAATCTTGTTCCTGCGTATTTATATAGTTCTGAACCTAGCTTATCTTCTCCAGGTGATTTTCCGTTTCTTGTTTCTTTCAGGCTGATTTCTAATTCTTCTTCAGTTATTTCCTTTTCATTTTCGTTAATTGTTTGCCAGTTGTCTTTTTTAAAATATTTGTCTGTCCACTGTTCTGTGTAGTAATTTAGAAATTCTTCTAATTTCAATTCAGTGTTTAATTTTATGTTTTCTTTGGTATCTGCATTTAGGTGTTTCAAAATCTTATATACATTGTGTCTTATTTTATATAAATCATGTTCTAAATTAGAAACAAATTTATTCCATGATTCTCTATGTCTTTTTCTGACTTCTCTTTTAGCTAAGGCTCTTATTCTTTTATATTCTATTTCATCTTCTAATCTTTTACTGCTTAACCATTTGTGATAGGCTTCTTTTTTCTTTTTGATTATTTCTTTGATTGTATCATCCCAGATCTTCAGTTTTTTTCTTTTATTGAATTTTTTGGTCTTTCCTAAGCTTTCATTTGCTGCTGCATTTAGTATCGTTTTTATATTAAGCCATTCTATTTCTATTTCTTCATTTTGTTTTATTTTATCTAGATACTGGTTAATTATTTGTTCATATAGCCATTGTACATTTGTGTCATTCAATAGTAGTCGGTGAAGGTGACGGGGATATATATATATATATATATATATATATTTATAATATAAATTTAAAAAAAATTAAAAAGGATTGGTGTTGACAGTCGTGCCTATACCGATACCAATGTATTAAATAAAAGTTCTAATTCAGTGGCCGGTATGTGTATACAGCAATACAGGCAATTCAGTTTGTTCAAAAGAACATCATTCACATACCGGCTGCTGAATTAAAAATTTTTATTTTACGTTTTCGACTGCCAATATAGATCCTCTTCAATTCCCTGCCCATAGTTCGGTGAGATATGAGTCTGAAACAGCCTTCATTAAATGCTTCGATCAATTACTGTACGCAGGATGTTCTGTTTTTCCGTATACAAGCCTTCTCCGACGACGGTGATCTCGTTTCTGGCAGACACTCTTAGGGCCACAGTTACGCTTCTTAAACATACAATGTGGGTTATTTTTCCACTGATTAAACACCCGATATATCTGATGTTTTGAGAAACCAGGCAGCTCAGCTGTTTTCAAAATCTTGGCCTCAACCAGACGGGCATCCACAATAATTATCGAACTCCTAAAGATCTTTGTTTTTCCCATTGGGATCATCAGTATTGACGATTACTGATCCGAATCATCTTAAATAGTTGCCTATAACATGTAGTAACGCACGTGACGAAGTATTTTCATATACGCTGCGTAAATGACGTTTACTCACATTTGCATAAAGTTTTTACTTCAGTGGCTTGTATGTGTAGGTGTAAACTGACACCTCAGTTACAAAGTATTCAGTCGTAGGTCCATTCTAACCTCTTAATATCCGAATCGCAATGGTGTGTAGTGCTGCAACTGAAAATTTGACAGAAAGAGGGAGAGGTAGGTTAAGTTCATATCTATGTGGGAGCTCGTCTCCTCTGCACAGGATTTCATAGGACCCCCTCCCTCTAGCAACATTACGTTATTTATTGGATTACGTTTTACTGGTTCTGAAGTTACTAAAAGTAAACAAAACAGCGTCAGACGCCTGCATAGTATTCGTGGCATGCACCAATACTTTATGAACCGAAAGTTTCACGAAATGGCCTGTTTTTAAAGCAGAAATTTCGAGACAGGAGCTGAACAAAGCTCCAATTCTCGTGTAATAATATTTAACTTGTTTGCTGCGTTTTGTGCATTTCGTTTCCTCCATTAATGGTACTCGAGTCTGCAACTAGAAAGTAATGATGTTGATTCTGCTAGAGCATAGGTTGCCAAACTTTCGGGCTACCGCCCACTTTGCAAGACATAAATTTTGTAACGCCCTCCCCCATTATAACAATCTGAATAAAACCATATTTCAAATATTTGAGACTGAATAAAACCATATTTCAAATACTCAATACTGTACTGTCGACATTTCTTCTTATATTCAGACATAATGAAGTAATAAAATTCGCAAAAATATTCACAAAAGAAAAGATTTAATTTACACTTTGTATGACTCCACTTATCTATCACACTTTCGACTGATGATTGTTGGCAAAGCACACAAAAAATAATGGAACTTATTCCTAAACCACTGGTATTTATCGATTTGAAATCTAGCCCGAATCGACTTGCATGCATTGACTTGTTTGCGATACCATCGTACTCGTGCTTTAAACAAGTCACTGCAAGCACCCATGTTCCTGTCAAAACATGCTGAATTGAGTGAATTACCTACGTAATAGTTGACCGACATACTACTAGTTAAGACCCGTCTGCTGCGTGGATACACTAAAGCCTGTATGGCACGATCAATTTTTACAATAGCAAAAAATGAATAAATTTTTTAAGTATATAAAAAATAGAAGTTAAAATATCATGTATGACACGTTCAATTTTCTCACTGACATAGAAAATTGACATCTATTTCTATTGACATGGTAAATTTTCAAATGATTAAATAATTGAAATAGAAAATTGATAAAAAAATTGATCATGTAAGACGGGCATAAGATAAATTAAAATTCAATATTTAAATTTTAAATGATTATCTAATCGCAAAATCACGAAAATAATTAATTTTTAAATATATATTATTAATTTCTTCTATAAAGAGCCACTGACCCCCAGTCCTGAACGCCCCCAAATGCTTCTGATCCCATCCCACTATAGCCCTCCCCCCCAGAAGGCTTCAGCGCCCACTGGGGGGCGGTACCGCCCACTTTGGGAACCTATGTGCTAGAGTAACGAAAGAAAATATATCCCCATATTACTTAAAAGAAAGTATATATAAATAACAAAAACATGTTTATTATATGCAAGAGATTTATATTGGTGAAATAATTTTAATGTAAAAATGATTGCAATCCTTTTACTTTTTTTTAGGAACAAAATGAAATAAATTAATCATTTGATCTTTTTACGCCCATAAAGGTTACATTCTGACTTCAACATTTTTTTTAAAAGAATTATCTACTAGCGCCCTCTTTTTCTTTCTGCTACCGAAGAAAAGTGGATACATGCTCAACTTGATTGTTTGCCATCCTGCAAGGTATCTGCTTTTTTTTTGTTAAATTTTATCATCGGTTCATCTCCGAATAGTAGCTATTAAAGGTGAGGATTCTGTTATTCTTCATCGATCAGATACCGTAGCGCTAAATACGTTTGACGATTCCTTTTTTTTTTTTCTTTTTTTTTTTTTTTCAACTTCTCTTAAGGTCCCTAAAGAGATTTCAATCTGCAGCCAATGTCTTTATGTCCGTGCCGGAATTACTGATGACGAGATCAAACTACAAGCAGCTTCCAATGGATGCTGTTTTAGAAGCTTAGAGGGGGTTTATCGAAGCGGCGCTTATCTGGCTGTCTGAAAACCCGACAAAGATCTCTGCCTTAATCCTGACAGATGTGTCCGAGACGAGCCACGGAATAGCCGAACTAACGACAGACAACGCAATGTTCTTCCTCGCCCCATTTCATTTAGAAGGATGTTAGAAGACACAAATGGACCAGAAATGCATTTCGGCTATAACAGGAAGATACCGTTATACATCAAATATGAATTACTTTGTTTATGTGAGATTTGGATTGTTAGTTTCGATCTCAAGCCCATTTTCTACGATTGGATAGGCTTAGAGCATCTTTCCCTCATTATGTAACTCATCATGTCACAGTAGGATCGTAATTAGATCTATTTTAACCTTAGAGAAAGCAAATTTCTCATGCTTTTCATTAATACTGACTAATGATTTATTTGGATAACTTAAAATAATATTCAGATAGCATATTCAATTCAAACATCATTTATACAATCTACAACATTTGCAAAACATCAGGCTTCTTGGATGCAAAGTCATCGAAATTTTCAAACTGTTTTAATCCATGTTGAAATCCTCCCGGTCCCTATTCTTTATTTATGACATTACCATTTTTGCACTTCTTTAAAAAGCTGCATATTTTTGGTCGCTGGAGTGTTTTCCATCTTCCTGTGTTTTGCTTGCCATCTTAGTCTCTACGCTATTGATCTTCTATGCCTGACAGACGCTTTTACTGAAAAACAGATAAAAAAGTTTTTTTTTATGTAGAACACACGTAGGTGAACATACATATAAGGCAGCTCTCTAGTGAAAAAAAAAACGCTATAAAAATGCCATAAGAATTTCCTTGCCATCAAAATTCTCCAAAAGAACCAATTCTTTACAGAGTTTTACTGAAAAAATTAATTAATGTCACCACTCAAGGCATATTAAGAAAAATCAAAAAGGATAAATAGAGGTGTGGGAAATATTACTTTTGGTAGTTACTTAATTATTTAAATTCAAAAATTAAACCTTTATAAGTAAGAAAATTCTTTTCTTATATATATATTTTTTAATAATTTACAAGAACAACTATTATGAATTAAAAAATAAAAAGTTTTTTTTATTCTGCAATGTGATTCAGTATCACTATGTTTATTGGGTTTTTTAAATAAACGAAATTCCATTTAGACGAGAATTCATGTCAATGTTGACTGAGAAAACATAACGGAAAAAAAAGAATATACATATACTTTGCCTAGCATTCTCTAAAATAAAATAACAACAATTAAAATATTTTAGTGAAAGTTCATTAGCAGTTTCCATCTAATTAAAACTGTTTCTAAATCATCTAGTATACAAGTATACATTCCCCCCCCTTTCCGAAGTAAAATAATAACATAATACATGCACGCAAAATCGAGTTCGATAGTGCATCCAAATGAAGTTCATGCTTCAGAGACGTCGTTGAAAACTTCTCCACAAAAAGAATAAACATTTCTACTTCCTGCTAGCATTATTGTAAAAATAGAGTAGTGGTGACAAATTGAACTATTGCTTTATAACAAAATATCATTATATATAGACAAGTAATACTTAAATTTACAAAATTCATACCAGTTTTTGAAAATATTTAAATTAAATATATAAAATATCAAATAAATTAATTACTAAATTAAATATAATTTACATTTGCTATTTGCAATATATAAATATAAAAATCTTTGTATTGTTTTCGTTTTATTTTATAATATCTAAAGATATAAAACATAATGAAGAGATACCGGTTAATAGTAATTCCCCGTGTGGTGGCCGGGAATTACTATTAACCATCGGGAATTACTATTAAGAATAGCTTCACTGCAACCCATGCATGTCGTACTAGGCGATCAAAGGAGGGTAATAGATGGCAATGCCATTTATCGATCCCTTGGAATGCCGTATCGACCTCAGAGGTCGATATAGACCACTTTGCCGACCCCTGGAGGTCGATGCGGCTATCCAAATGTCTAAGGGTTAAAAGGGGGGTCAATACACACCTGAAAAAACGATTTTGAATAACACCTAGTAAACATGCAACGCCAACTGGCTGAGCCAATGAAGGATAAGCGCATGCTCTCCCCGATGGAGACATCCAGAACAGACAATTAGGGCTAGTGCGTATTTATCGCTCATGGCTATCAGAGTGGTGTTCAGTGATCCGATAACTTTGAATTCACTGCGTAAATTTTTAAAGTTATAGTACCCATAATGGTGGCCACTGATGGAAGAAGTGCCGGCACTATTCGCAAGAGTATTTAAGATTTGGATTTATAACATCATTTACCAATGAAAAGGGTGAAGAAATTATTATTTTTAAATTGAAAATTTTATTATTGATAACATTTATTCATTTACTTAACATAATAGGGGTCGATGGTCGGAAAAATTTGCCGACTCCTTCTGTAGCGAATGAAGTTTTAACTGAGGATCGGCTATTGCTGTTACCCTGGGAAGTAGAGTTTCGTTCTCTTAGGTTTCTTCCGAAATTTTGCTCTCGGTGAGGAGGGAGGGCTTGGATTTCGGGGGGGGGGTTGTCCTGAGAGAGCATTTTGAGTGTCTCCGGGTAGGAGTTCTCCGGCATGGCCCGGTGAGGGGCTTTGTCGGTGGATGCTTTACCCTGGAATGGGAGCGGTTCTGTTCAGTGGTGGGGGGGACCCGTCACTGAGTGGAGCCAACACTAAGTTGGGCGGTCTTTCGGCCACTATGGAGTGGTCTAGGGATAGTCCTAATTTTTAGAGTTGGCTTTACTTTAATATCAGCCCATGTATGTCTTACGAGGCGACTAAAAGGGCGTACCCAGGGAGAGTAATGGATGACAACTGTAGCCAATGAAGACGTAACTGAGGCTCGGAAATTGCTGTTACCCTCTTGCCATGATCAGAGCTTACAGCTCCATAACACCCAACCATACATTTTCTTTACAGATAACGGGGAATATGAAAAGCATTTTTGCTTCGCCCATCTACCCCAAAAAAAAAAAAATGGGTAGTTGTGAGCAGTTAGAGGGAAAATGGGGTGGGGGTGGGAAATGCAGAATGAGCATAAGGCTTTTTGAAAGCTTATGAGAAAGATAGAAGATAAAACTGATTGCCATGTTATAAATACCATTATGTTTGTGCCAGGAAAGGCTAGAGGAGTTTGAGTTTGCGACTGCAGCAACTTTTCACAAGCGTACTGATAGGGATCAATTGGAATTTTTGCTCATTCTTCCTGTAAGCATGTAATGAGGTCCTGGACTGTTGGGCGGGCGTCTCTTGACCTCATCCGACGTTTCAATTCTTCCCACAGAGGTTTTCAGCAGAGTTAAGATCAGGGCTCTGTGGAGGACAGCCAAGTGTGGTGACGTTCGTCTTCACAAACCACGAAGTTACAGCAGCAACCTTATGATACGATGCGTTGTCTTGCTGAAAGAGACAATGGTCAGTTACGTAGAAACACCGCAAAGTAAGAGGCATTTCATTGTCAACAATGTTTAAATGCCTCTCGGAGTTCAATGTTCGTTGCAGCAGAAACAGAGGTCCGAGGCCAAGCCAGGAAAAACAGGAGCACACATTCACATCACCACCTCCGAATTTCATAGTTGTGGTTACGCTCTCTAGTACGAAACGTTCACCGGGCAACCACCACACCCATTAATCTGCTTGGTAGAGGATGTTGCGTGATTTGTCGTTCCATAACACAGCTTTCCAAGTTTCAACGTACGCATTCTTTGCACCAAAGATGACTGTACAACATGTTGGTTCGGGTAATGTGGGAGCTTGCAGATTGCGATCCTGCTATGGAAAACAGTGCTGAGAGCCTCGGAATGTTTATGCGCAGATTTCGAGGAACTTCGCATTCAACCTGTCGGCCAGCGAATGGCGGTTTCCCTATCACAACACCTCTTTCAAACTCTGTCAGTTCCCTTCTAGCAACCATTTCACCAGACCACAGTTGCATTAACTTGGGAGCATTATATTTGTCCAATTTATACCGACTAGAAATTCATTATATTGCGCGACACACCCTTGCCGATGCTGATGTCTGTTAACTTCTTTGCAAGCAGTGCATAATTAAAATTATTATATTTAATTTGGATATAAGACATCAAAACTAAATAAATAGTAGTAAAGGGCCACAGTAGCTCAACCAGCAACGACGATGTCATGCCATGTGTGTGTGTGTGTGTGTGTGTGTGTGTGTGTGACACACACAGAGTTTATGCAAAGAAATTATGACATGCCACCACTTTGAATAAAATGCTTCAGCATCTTAAAGCCTGATATCCACTAAATAAAAAACAATATAATAAACTATAATACTTTTTATGAATGTTAGTCAAGTGAGTTTTAATTTTTCGTCCTACTAGTTTCACAGAATTTTGCTATCGGCATCTTCAGGGATACAAATGATAAGCGATATGAAGGTAACAGACTAGGTTTTCAATGACAGTTCTAATTCATACAAAATTAGTATTGTGCGATACAATGCGCGTGTCTCGGGAACATGATTTATTTGTTACGAGACATGATGTATTTAGTATGAAAGTTCATTTCTTTGATGTTTAGTGACCTAATTAAAGTTTTACAAATTTCAGGTAGGATTAGACCTTGATTCTTATTTAGATTTTCTGTTGAACGGGCGACCATAGCAGCCTCCTTGAAAGTTCTGGAATTGTGGTTCTCCTCTATATAGGGCATATGACTCTTATCCCATTCAATAAGATGGTTGGTAGAGGCAAAGTGGGAAGAAAGGCCTGAAATATCTTGTCTGTTGTTTCTAACATAGCCTATGTGCTCCTGTTTCGTTTCGAAGCTTCTAGAGATCTGACCAACGTAACTAACACCACAGAAGCAAGGTATATTATATACTTCAGAGTACTTGTAGAAAGGATGAGGGTCTTTCGGTGATCTTAAAAATTTCCGAATAGTCTTGAGGATAAAATCTTATCTCAAATTCTACCAAAACCGAAAACTTGGTACAGATATGTAGATGACATCTTTATCATTTGGAATCATACGAAAGAAGAACTAATGGATTATCTCAACCAAATCAATAGTTTCCACCATACCATCAAATTCACATTAGAAATTGAAAAAGATGAAAAACTTCCATTCCTATACATTCTAATAAAGAAGCAAACCAATAACAGTATCAACCTGTCTGTGTAAAGAAAACTTACGAATACTGGACGTTACCTCCATTTCAACTCGTCACATCATATATCCCAGAAACTAGCATTATCCATATGCTTAAGAAAAGAGCTAGACAGTACACCACATATCAGGATGACTTACAAAAAGAATTATCTACAATATCCAGAGAGCTATCCTAAAAGACTGCAACAAGATTCTCTTTTCGGATATACCACAAAGACAACCTGATGACACCCAATACATCAGCACTGTAACTATTCCATTTGTCAGCAGTATTTCCAAAAAATTGGCTATCCTTCTAAAACCACACAATATTAGAGTAGCATTCAAGCCGGTCAACACTATTCGGAAATTTTTGAGATCATCGAAAGACTCTCATCTTTTCTACAAGTACTCTGGAGTATATAATGTACCTTGCTCCTGTGGTGTTAGTTACGATGGTCAGACCTCTAGAAGCTTCGAAACGAGACAGAAGGAGCACATAGGCTATGTTAGAAACAACAGACAAGATATTTCAGGCCTTTCTTCCCACTTTGCCTCTACCAACCATCTCATTCAGTGGGATAAGAGTCATATGCCTTATACAGAAGAGCACTACCATTCCAGAACTTTCAAGGAGGCTTCTATGGTTGCCCGTTCAACAGGAAACCTAAATAAGAATCAAGGTCTAATCCTACCGGAAATTTGGAAAACTTTAATTAGATCACTAAACATCAAAGAAATGAACTTTCATGCAATTTATATTATGTCTCGTAACAAATAAATCATGTTCCCGAGAAACGCGCATTGTCTCGCACAATACTAATTTTGTATGAATTTGAACTGTCAGTTAAAACCTAGTCTGTTACCTTCATATCGCTTACCAATTGTATCCCTGAAGATGCCGATAGCAAAAATCGGTGAAACTAGTAGGACGAAAAATTAAAACTCACTTGACTCACATTCATAAAAAGTGTTATAGTTTATTATACAAGTAGTGAAGAAAAGAAAATCACAAAAAACAATGTACTCCGAAATTGGGTTTGGTTGGAGAACTGAAATTAAAATTTATAATCAAAAGGATATTCTTTTGTTTATTTTTAATAAGTATGTTTTAAAGTAACTTTTTTTTTTCTCGCGAGGAACATCTTATTTTGGTTAATATTGCATAGATCATTCTTCTAACATTAATTATTAATGTACTTATATATTAAAAAGAGTCTTTTCCATTTAAAATAAATTGAAAAGGAAGTGAGTGGAATCCTATAGAAAAGTGAACGTTTATTACAAAAATCGTCGGAGGCCAGATGTGATTGTTCAGCAGAAAAAAAGGGTGTGTGTGTGGGGGAAATGAATGCCCTTAAGAAAGTGACGCTGTTTATATAGATATAGATATCGCAAATAAGTCCGATATCAAATATGGCTAAGTTTCGAGATCGCATCTGAGAGAGAGAGAGATCTGGAAAAACTAAGATTCAAGAGCATTTTAAGAGGACTGTTACCATGGTGATAAGCTCACCTGTCAGACGATATAAGACCGATTGAAAGTAAAACAGATGCGAACAGTTCCCAAATCTTTACTTTTTTAGTAGCATTTTTATCTTTATTTTTTACTTTTCTCTATTTGAACATTCGTTTAATCCTTAATGTTCAAAAGAAGGATAAGCGTCGTGAGGAACTTCGCTGATGCTATTCCCACTCGCACATTAGGAGATTGTCGACTAAAGATATCTGTTGCCAACGAAAGAGAGCTTAGTTCCTGTGTTTTTATGAGCATTAAATATATCGAATGCAACAGGCCTGTTCTTAAAGACAGCTAAAAGTGGAAAAAAGCAACTTTTTCAAAACAGATAACGTAACATGATATGCAATATCTTCAAAACTTAGAGAAAGTTTGATACCACTAGTTTTACTCAGTGACGGAGCTTGTTTATTAGGCTGTTGAACAACACATTTTTTTCTCCTTATAAGGACTGGCTTAAAGGGGCGAAGCAAGAATGCTTTTCATCCCCCCCGTTATCTATAGAGGACAGTGTAGGGATAAGGTGTTGTTCAGCTATTATTAATTTAAAGCTCTGATCATGGCAGGAAGGTAACAGCAATAGCCGAGCCTCAGTTAGAACTTCATTGGCTACAGAATTGCCATCCATTACCCTCCAAGGGTATTAATCAACGCATCTCACGGTCGATTCACACCAGAAACCTTTTTTTTTTCTCCTTATAGTCCTTATAAAGACTGGCTTAAAGGGGCGAAGCAATAATGCTTTTCATATTCCCCGTTATCTGTAGAGGACAGTGTAGGGATAAGGTGTTATTGCGCTATTAAAGCTCTGATCATGGCAGGAGGGTAACAGCAATAGTCGAGCCTCAGTTAGAACTTCATTGGCTACAGCATCGCCATCCATTACCCTCCAGGGTATTGGATTGAATGAATCAATCACCGCATCTAACGATCGACTTTTTTCCTTATAAGGACTGGCTTAAAGGGGCGAAGCTTTTGCATTTTCATCTTCCCCGTTATCTGTAGAGGACAGTGTAGGGATAAGGTGTACTTGAGCTATTAAAGCTCTGATCATGGCAGGAGGGTAACAGCAATAGCGGAGCCTCAGTTAGAACTTCATTGGCTACAGCATTGCCATCCGTTACCCTCCAAGGGCATTGGATTGAATGAATCAATCACCGCATCTCACGGTCGATTGATTCATCGACTTTTTTTCAACAACAACAACAATACTGGCTTGCTGGGTGAAGCATAAAATGCTTTTTATTTTCCCCTTTATCTGCGTGGAGAAGCTTGATGGGGGAGGTTGTGAGACTTATGCTCGCCCTTTGTGAGACTTTTTTTCACACAACTCTCTGTACTTTTATTTCATTATTATACTATATTTTTAATGGTGTTTCTTACAAAGAAAAAAACAATGTGATATTGTCTTTTACATGGGAAGAAACAAAATAAAAAAATACATATTATAGTTATTTATTTATTATATATATTATAGTTATTTATTTTATTTATTATAATATGAACGGAAGTGGCTAAGTTAACAAATATTTCACTAGGAAAAGGTTACATGCTTAAGTACAAAGTAGGAAATTATGACCACATGGTATCAGTTGTTGGATGGGAAAGGTATGGACAGTGTTTCAAAAATACTTAAATGATGCAATATCAGAATGTGACACAAGAGTTCGAAGAATAAATAGGGTAGGATGGAAATGGATATGTAATCTTATTAAGCAAAAGATTGGTAAGAAAATGATGCGGGAAGGAATGCCGTGTGCATAAGGATGATGTCTGTTATGAACGTTATAAGCAGCAGGCTAGAATAGTCACAACTGTTGTACGGAGAGCTAAGTCTGAGTATGAAAAGAAAATGGCTTTGCAAGCTAAAGACAACCCACAAGAATTCTATCGATATGCTGCAAGTAAACGAAAGAATGAATATAAAAGGATAACTCTACTGAAGATGGTGCTAGGATAACAGACAGAAGGGGGTTGTTCAACAATGAGTGCCCGTTTTGTTAAACGCTATCAACCTTGTTTACGCGACATTGAGCTCACTGCTACTTCTTCACTGTCTGAAGAAACTCAGGTTTATGAACAGGAGATATTAGAGCTGTTGCACAAACTGAATAACAATTCAGTTAGTTCATCAAAAAAGAGCTGATGGGATATCAGCACTGCTGCTAAATGTATTCAGCTGAACTAGCTGTTCCCTTGACCAGACAATATAATTTGATTCTCAGACCAGTGAAGATTCCCTCAGGAATGGAAAGAATGTAAGGTAATTCCATTGCACAAGGGTGGTGCAAAGACCGATATATCCAACTGACCAATTAGTATCTCAGGAGTGGTGGTGAAGATTTCGGCAAAAATGGTCAGGGCTCGCATTCAGAAATGGGTTAACAGCGAATCTTTATTTTGCAATGAACAAATGAGTTTACTAAGGGAAAGTCATGTTTTAGCAACTTGCCCACATTCTATAACAATGTCACCATTGAATTAGACAAGGGGAATGGATACACCATGATACTTTTGTAGTTTGCTAAAGCTTTTGACAGAATAAAACATGCACACTGCTGCAGACTACTCGAGCTGTGCGTGCTCGAGTAGGCAGGGCATTGATCCTCGTCTTCATAAAGTCAATATACTCTAACCCATGGAGGAGTCTGGTGCCATCCCTTACCCAATCATGCTGGGGAGGCACCAGATAGGACTCTTTTAAAGGAGCACCATCTACAGAACAGTGCAACAGAAAAGCCCACCTCTTGTGTTCTGCGGGTGCTCACCCAATTAAAGTACCTTGATAATGGCACCAGCCTTTAGCCCGCCTAAAGTCTTCTTGTATTAATGGGCTATAGAAAGCCTCTCTGCAGACAGGGGAACAAGATAGTTCTAACTGCGCGATTCTTGACAGCCGCAGGCGTGGGATGAGCCATCTAAGTGATGGAACCCCGAGCCCACCATCCTTCACCCTCGTATGGAAATAAGCAGTAGGAGTGTCAGGCGGCAGTCCGAGCCATGATCTCACGGCTGAACGGATAGCCATGTCCATTCGGGACAGTACCGAGATATATGTCCTACCAAGCACCAACTTGTGGTCAAAGCGAAGTAGGAGATAGTGGGAAAGGAGAAACAGTCTTTCCTGGGGCTTGAGAGGAGCTTTCCTCAAAGAAGCAATCCCAGATTCTAGGATAGAAGGGACAGAAGACCTTTCCTTTGGGGTGAACATGATACCGAGGTATCTCCACTCTTCCAGGATGGTAAAAGCATGCAGCGGCCTCCCGTGCAGGGAAAATTCTATAGTCTCGACCTTAAGCTTCTTGTCACGACCAGAGGGGACAAGATCTGAATGCAGGACTTCTCTATATTAATAGAAAAGCCTCGAATAGAGAAGAAATCAACTGCCAGGTCAAGGAGTTCCTGCAAGCCTATCTTAGCAGAGGCTACGGGAATAAGATCGTCCGCAAGGCCAAAGCATTAAAGGAAGAAGCGCCTAGAGAGTAGCCTATATGGCTAGGAAGAGAGTGAAGAAACTCATCTATGACGCAGTTAAAGAAAATGGGAGACAGAGGATCACCCTAGCGAACATCCCTCACTGCGGGAATAGAAGTTGCACGGGACCCTGTAGTGATAGAGCTGCCCAAGTATAGCTCCACAACATAGGAAAGAAAGGGTTCTGGACATCCAGCAATAGACAGCGCTCGAAGGAGAGCAGGAAGGGAGACGCTATCAAAGGCCTTTTGGAGGTCCAGCGACGCCATGTATAGAGGCTTAAGGTGGCGTCGAGAATCAGAGAGAACAGAAGAAAATAGGTATATGTTCTCGGTACAGCCGTCCGAAGGAACAAACGCTCTCTGTCTATAATCATGCTGTATATGTTGCTGAAGTTGTTTAACTAAGATTTAATGATGGAGTCTAAGTATCACAGGGGAGATAGAAATAGGTCTAAAGTCTGATGCACAGCTTGAAGTTTCTTTCTTCGGAATGAAGATAGTTCTTGAAGCACGTAAGTATGGTGGTAATGCTTTACTGGAAAGGAGAATGTCCACTAAGTCTTGAAGAATCTTCCGAAGCCTAGACGCAGGAAAGCCATCAGGTCCGGAGGCAGAGAAATTGGATGGAAGAGCTGCTTTGATCTCCTAGATGGAGACAGGCTGGTATATTTGAAGGGCAGGAATGGACCTCAATACTGTAGGTTGGTCATCATAATCAGGAAAGTGTGGAGGTGGAGCAGAAAAGACTGTACTCCAGAATTTGACAAAATCATCATGAAAGTCTGCTAGAGGTCGAGGAGAAGTACCGTCAAGGATGGTTTTGGCACATTGTCCTCTATTATTTTTATAGAGGACCTGCATAGTCCCTCTTCCTCTGCTTCCTATTTGATTGACAAAGTCATTGTAGAATGAGACGTAGGCTGATGTTGACGAGGCATGAAGTGTTCAGAGAATTCAGCGTGGAGGTAGTCATTCAACTGGTCTGTGATATCCATTCCCTGTGGTATTCTGGAAGAGGAGGATCATCTAGAGATGATGTCAGTCTGAGAATCAAAGCCTCTTCTTCAACAGCAGGATGGTGGCTGGAAGATGGAGAGGCAGGGACAGGAGATATTACCTGTCCCTACCTGTGGCAGATGGGCTGCCAATTCTTGAAGTAAGGCTTTGTAACTGGCTTTTCGTCTATGACACTTGATAGCATCCAAGGATCCTAATAGGAATACCTTAAATAAAGAGTCACTGATTTTCTTTATCCCTCGAGCCGTCAACTCGATCTCATGAGTGGCGAGGATCTTTTCTTCTTCGGCAGTCCAACGTGCTTTGACGCGCTCTGTTCGTATTGCAGCGTTGGCTTCGGCTGGATGTTTCGAGGTGCGATGCACGCCAAGGCCGACTGTGATGGAGAATGCACGATCGCAGACCTGACATACGAAATGTCTGAGATTATGAACTCCTTGACCGCCGGAACTAGCATGATGAGAAGTTGAATAAATGGGTTGATGACAGTCCTTGAAGAGCTTTCTTTTAACTTTCCTCAATCTTCATAATCAGTATTCCACTATCCTGATATCATTTTTAAGACTCTCCTTTGCACTCTCTCTACTGTATCAGAATCATAACGGAAACCAGGAGACCTGTCTAGTCTCCTGGTTCAAAAAAAAAAAATAAAAAATAACTAGTAGTGTACCACAAGGAGTCCTTGGTTCATTGTTATTCAGTCCTTACATTAATGACATTGGGAAGAATTTGAGGCAATATACAGCTATTTGCTGATGATGCAAAGATAGTTATGGGTAATCAGGAGTGCAGCTGATGTGCAGTAATTGCAGGATGATTTGGGAAATAGGATTAAAAACCAAGTTTATATAAAATTACTTGGTATCTTGAATAGATAATATACCAAGTGGCCAAAATTGTGGAAACCTTTTGGAAAAAGTGTATTTTTGAGGTTTGATGGCTCATAACACCACTTTGTTTTGGTGGAATACCATAAAATTATATATCAATCGAAAGATAATTTAATCAAGAATGTATTCTATGAAAGGTTATAGCCAAATAACCAGAAAAAAGAAGCGCAACTTGCTTAGATTGATATGAAGTAGCTTTCCTTCATTTGAATGTAGCCAATGAGCATGAGTGTTTAGAGGGCCAATCAGGTGTCATCTTGTTTTGGCAATTAGCCAATAAGGTCACAGCAGGATTCAGCTATTGATGACATGTATTGGAGCTGAGAGGAGGACATTTGTCATTCTGTTATGTAGCTGCTATCAAGTTGGTTGGTTTTTGTGTTTTGTGTTCTTTCATTTAGTGAGCTTGTAAAACGCAATAAAATTAAAGAAATGGTGCAAAGAGTTGACTGGTCACCCAGAAAGGGATGTAAAAGGGATGTACTATTAAGTGAACAAGGCTACAGTTATGAAGAAATTAGAAGCAAAATTGGTGGAAGCTTAACCAAAGGTGGCATTTCTACTTTTAAAGAGGTATAAGGAGACTCAGTCACTACAAAACCAGACTGGTAAAGGCAGGAAATGGTGCACAGCAGCAAGTGATGATAGAAGAATTGAGAGACTGTGCCTACGTGACAGAGGAAAATCATCTGGTTGTATACAAGATGAAATGGCAATACAATGTGAAGTTGAGTGCAAGGACTGTTCGGCACAGACTGCAGGAATTTGGTCTAAATGCTAGAATTCCACGAAAAAAGCCATTTTTATCTCTCAAAGAAAGGTTGAAAAGATTAATCTGGACCCATGTTAACTGGACAGCGGAACAGTCTTATTTGGAGTGATGAGACCAAAATCTCCCTGTTTGGAAGTGATGGCATAAAATACGTAAGGAGGAGAATCGGAGGAGGTTTGCATCCTGATTACATTACACCTACCGTGAAACACCCAGTTAGTGTTATCATCTGGGGTTGTATGATATCAAAAGGTGTGGGCAGAATTCGCGTGATTAATGGGAATATAAATGACCCAAAATACATACATGAAATAATTGAGCCCAAACTAAAGCCTCCACACGTAATACGTAAATATAATCGTAACTGTAGTTGCGTTTTATTCACGAAAATTGTCTGAAAGACGGGTATTGATGATCTCTCATTCATATACCGATATGTTTCAGAATGAATCAGGTCCTTTTTTATTTTCTATGTGAATTTTATCCTGATTGAAGATTGCACACCTACACTATAGTGTTTTTGAAGAAGTGTGATCATGATTTCAACTAATCCCTGCTTGGTCGTAAATCTTTATCCATTCAGCCAATCACACAAGCGCAAATCCTTATAGGGACTGGCTTAAAGGGGCGAAGCAAGAATGCTTTTCATCTTCCCCGCTATTTGTAGAGGACAGTGTAGGGATTTGTAGAGGACAGTGTAGGGATAAGGTGTTATTGAGGTATTAAAGCTCTGATCATGGCAGGAGGGTAACAGCAATATCCGAGCCTCAGTTAAAATTTCATTGGCTACAGCATTGCCATCCATTACGCTACAAGGGTATTAATCAACGCATCTCACGGTCGATACTTTTCCATCTCCCCGTGCCGAATCTAGCTCTAACACTTTTAATATGGTTTACGCCATATTAAAAGTTTATGGTGTATTAATAAACTTTAATACTTTATAAAATTCATTCATTTAAAAATGTTTTAAAGTGTTAGGTTGTTAGAATATACATCACGGAAGTCAGGACTTCCAGAGTAATGAATGGAAATGCTGTAGCCAATGAAGTTTTAACTGAGTTTCGGCTATTGCCGTTACTCAGCCATGACTAGAGCTTTTAGATCAATAACACCCCATCCACACAGATTTTCCTCATTCAGATGACGGGATAAAGAGTCAAGGACGCAGTCCATCTCCCAGTTCTTTTAAGAACTTTAAGAATATACATCAGGAAAGCATCTAAAACCATCGCACAACTTTACCCTCTAATAAACAGAAAAAGCGAGTTAAATGCAACAATCAAAGTACTCTTCTACCTGCTGACGATCCGCCCCATAGTGACATATGCATCTCCAGCCTGGAGCCACACATCCAACAACAACATCCTCAAGCTACAGAGAGTGTAAAACAAGTGTTTGATCCTACAAGCACCATTGTTTGTAAGAACCGTCCAACTGCATAGAGACACAAACATCCCTTACATCTACTCCTTCCTACAAACTACAGCGGCAAAATTCTTCTCAACAATCTCTACACATCCCAACGATCTAGTGAAACAGGCAACCAACTACGACGAAACTGACTTCTTTAAACACAAGAGGCCAAAAGCCATCCTAAAAAATAGCAACGCCGAGTAATTTCCATTCCCCCCCCCAAGGCGAGCTTGTAGCTCATAAATCGTTCCTTCAATTCGTCCTCCCAATCAGACAACGGGGAATAAAAAAGTATTTTGCTTCACCCTCATGGCCAGTGATGTTATGGTTATGGTTATAGAAATATATGTACTTCTCCGTGTAGTGGCCCGGATAAGAATAGCTCCACTGCAGCCCATGAATATCGTACGAGGCTACTAAAATGGGTACCTAAGGAGGGCAATGCTGTTGCCAATGAAGTTCTAACTGTGGCTCGGCCATTGCTGTTACCCTCCTGCCATGATCAGAGCTCAAAGCTCAATAACACCCTATCCTTACATTGTCCTCTACAGATAACGGGGAATATGAAAAGCATTCTTGCTTCGCCTATGTAGACAAAAAATAAAAAAAAGAAAGAAATACGTACATATGGAATATTTTTTTGAATATAAAATATAATATAATGTTGGAAATCAAAATATTTAAAACTTGTCCTAAAATAAGATGCTAATTTGTAGTAGTGGTAGTCAGTTGATTTTTTAAAAATATTTTTTGGAAAAAAATAAAAAATAAAATAAGGATAAATAGCCAGAAGGATACACCCAAATCCATAAACTGGTAGAATACATCACCACAGGATTTAATTGGAATCAGCACACTGGAGCCGTCTTCCTAGACATCTCAAAGGCCTTCGATAAGATCTGGCACCAAGGCCTCCTCTACAAACTTATCATCGCAAACTTATCATGGCGCCAAGGCCTCCTCTACAAACTCCATAAACACGATACACCTGATTAAATCATACCTCTCAAACAGGAGGAAGCAAGTCAAAATCAATGAAACAGTCTCAACCCAACGGAAAATCCTCGCTGGAGTTCCTCAAGGATCACTGCTAGCGCCGATCCTGTTCAACATCTATATGGCAGACATCCCTCAAAATCCTCTCACATCCAGCATCGCCCTTTATTCAGATGACACGGCTATTCTAGCCTGATCTCGCCAACCACATCTCGTTACCAAAAAAATACAAGACACCATCCTGAATCTATAAAAATGGTTTAAAGACTGGCGACTACAATTAAACCCCCAGAAAAGCAAAACGGTACTCTTCACAAAAAGACGAGCATCCCCCAAAGGAGACATCACCCTGTTCAACTCCAAAATTCCCTGGAAAACTGAAGCAAAATACCTCGGAATACTTCTCGATAAGCGATTATGCTTCAACAGCCACATCAAGAGCATATGCATCAAAGCTTCAAAAGTTATCGCCCAGCTATACCCCTTGATCAGCAGACACAGCAAACTAAGCTCAAGACACAAAACTCTACTGTACAAGACAGTGATCCGTCCCACAGTTATATACGCCTCCCCAGCCTGGAGCCATACCTCCAAGACAAACATCCTCAAGCTACAAAGACTACAAACAAGTGCCTGCGAATGATACTGGACGCTCCGTGGTTCATCAGGAACGCCCAGATCCACCGGGACATAAATATCCCCTACATCCCTCCACTACTACGCTCCCTAGCAGAGAAATTCATTATGAAGGCATCTACGCATCCAAACCAACTAATTCAGCAAGCCGTAAACTATGACGGTAATGACCACTGGAAACATAAAAGATCGAAAGCCATCCTAACATTCAACGACGCATAACCACTTTTGCCCACTCAGGACAAAGTAAAATAGCTCACAAACCACTCCTATCACTGCTCCCGAAACAGACAACAGGGAATATCAAAAGCGTCAAGCTTCACCCTCTGCGCCATATATGTCCTGCATCCTGCGTAGTTGTCAGGCAACATACATTAGCTCATAAGTCTTAGTTGTTTAGTCATAACTCCAAAGAACCCAGCCTTGTATCTTGATCTATGGGAAACAATTGAGGGCAGGGGAGATCTCTTTGCTGAAGATGCTTTGAATCAGGGTGAAAATAGTAGTGAGAAGCTGTAGATTGCTGTTAGGTGGAGGAGAGATTGTCTAAGTAGGGAAACAAGAACTAGACCGTGGATGGAAATGGTGGTTTTGGAGTGGGATCACGAATGCTTCAATGAACCTATTAAGATGAGTGATTCTGAATGAGTTTTCAGGAGGGAGGTATTCTCACTGTTTTGTTTGATTCGAATTGGTGAAATGATCACACAGTTTTGACTTGGGAAGTGACAGTGTGTAAATGACAATATGTGGAAGTGACAATATGCTGTAGCTAAGTTGAGACATATTTGGAACTATGGAGATGGTGATTACGGTAAGGTGCCAAGAAAGCTTTCGATTGTGCCATAGTATGAGATATTACATTTTCCCCATACACGGTATTGTTGTGTTACAGGTTCTGTGACGTATCATGTGAGAGATCAATTTTTAAAAAAATGGCAGAAGCATTATGTGCGTAGGAAATTGTTACTGGAAGTATGAAGAAATACACAACTCCATACATTCGCGGAATCAGAAGAATTAATCGCAGGGGCCAAAAAATGGATGACTGAAGCTTTGAAGCATGAGCGAGGTAAAAAGAAAATTTTATCGAACCTATATGTTGCAAAACAATCCTATTTTTATATAGGATTGTTTTACAGTTTTTTCCTATATAAATCCTATTTTCTCTCAGGGGACCCTGTAACCCCTAGAGAGAGCGTGTCCCTTAGGTGGCGGATAGGGGAGCTCACCATGTGTGTGTGTGTGTGTGTGTGTGTGTGTGTATATGGTGGGGTGGTCCGAATATACTGAATAAGGACTCATGGACCAACAGGGCCATAAGGGGAAATCATCTTGATTGTAAGGGAAGCGGCACTTCCATGAACCCCTAGCTGGATCTATCCTCTCCTTCTTCTACTTTGAGGAAGACCCACTTACTGTAAACTTTGGTATAAGGCCTTATCAGCCAACTCTTCTTATTTTATGACCCTTATGCTATTAGAGTACTCGAGGGCTATGGGGTCTTTTCATTTCTGGCCTTACAACTATGCCCTCTCTATAAACCTTACTATAAATCTTCTATAATCTACTCTTCCCCCCTTCAATATACCCTATTCCTCCTAAGGGTTTAAATTCGGAAAAAGGCTAGTTCAGAAGCCTTAAGGTAGCATCCCTACCACTGAACTAGTCCATCGTCAGGCTAGTCCCCTGACATGGAGCACATAATTCTACTTGTAAGCAGACAGAAAAAGATAATCGGATTCAATCTATGGGAAACGACCCTGGAATGGAAAAGGTAAAAAATGGAAACGACAAAATATAATACACATAGCAAACTGGAATGTAAGAGGAACAGTATATAAAGAAATAGAATTAGACCAACTATTAAATGGAAGAAATTTTAAAATAGCAGTAATCACTGAAACAAAAAAGAAATTAAAAGGAACCATGAGAACCGAAAATTTTAATGTGATATACAGTGGAGTTGACAGAGACCAAAGAGCAGAAGCAGAAATAATGATTTGGATTCATAACTCCCTTTCAAAACAGTTAAAACATTATAAATTATGGAATGAAAGAATAATAGAAACTAGAATAAAAATACATAGAGGTTATTTAACAATAATTGGTTTATATGCCCCAGAAGAAGGAAGAGAACAGGATAATATTAATTTTTATAATCAGCTACAAAACATATATAATAAAATAAATAAAAAGGATTACGTAATTTTAGCTGGAGATTTAAATGCAAGAATTGGAAACACGAAAATTAACAATAATATAGGAATACATGGAGAACATACTCTAAACAGGAATGGTAAAAAAATGATTGACTTTGTAGTTTATAATAATCTAAAAATAATGAATTCCTTCTATAAACATAAAGACATAAATAAATATACTTGGGCAGCAAGAGGATGGAAATCAATATTAGATTACTTCACACTAAATGAAAAGACATCAAAATTTTCACTAGATGTTAGAGTTCACAGAGGATATGAAATAAGCAGTGACCACTTCCTTGTTAAAATAAAATTAAGATTACCACCTAAATGGCTACAAGTAGCAAGAACAGAAAGAAAAATTGAAACATTTGTTTATAAAACTAGACTTTCGAATGACACAAATGTACAATGGCTATATGAACAAAGAATTAACCAATATCTAGATAAAATAAAACAAAATGAAGAAATAGAAATAGAATGGCTTAATACAAAAACGATACTAAATGCAACAGCAAATGAAAGCTTAGGAAAGACCAAAAAATTCAATAAAAGAAAAAAACTGAAGATCTGGGATGATACAATCAAAAAATAATCAAAAAGAAAAAAGAAGCCTATCACAAATGGTTAAGCAGTAAAATATTAGAAGATGAAATAGAATATAAAAGAATAAGAGCCATAGCTAAAAGAGAAGTCATAAAAAGACATAGAGAATCATGGAACGAAGTCGTTTCTAATTTAGAACATGATTTATATGAAATAAGTCCCAATGTATATAAGATTTTGAAACACCTAAATGCAGATACCAAAGAAAACATAAAATTAAACACCGAATTGAAATTAGAAGAATTTCTAAATTGCTACACAGAATTGTGGATTAACATAAATGAAAAAGGAAATAACTAAAGAATATATATATATATATATATATATATATATATATATATATATATATATATATATATATATATATATATATATATAATTTCTCCTTGCTTTTTATTCTAGATTACATACCAAAATTTACCGCCAGGTGGCAGTGAAATATCTATTATTCTTTGTTTAATTGTTACTACACTGGAATTATTGGCATGATAATATAGCTGTTGTTAAGATTAGAGATTTGGGGGGGGGGGGGAAGAAAACAACGATAGGTACCGTGTTGATTTTAAAATAAAAGTCTCAAACAATTATTCTTACACTTGATAAAATTGTATTTTATCAATTCAGCTACTCTGAACTCCAAAAACGAAAACCGTTTTTGGAGTTCAGAGTAGCCGAATTTGTTTAATTAATTTTTTTTTCTAATACAAAGTTTTACAAACTTCTGCAAATTGTTAAAAGATGGAGAAAAAAATTCCACCTAATTCCATACAGAAGAAAAATTTTATTTTACGATACTTTCCTGTGCGGTTAACCATTAGCAGGGCCGTGTACAGTCGCGTGCAATACCACCAGAGGATTTCTTTCTTATTTGTGAAGTAAATATGAAGTAACATTCTACTATTACCATCACAACCTCGTCGGAGAAACACGTCTTATATCGGGTGTGTATTTTCTTTATTCCGTTTTTAATTTGTCTCCCGAGTGGAATTTTTGTTGACTTAACGTTGAGTGCAGGTTACCAGAGTGGTATCTAGAGACTCGTTCTGAACAGGCGTCTATTTACACGCAACCTCAAATGGATCCAACCCACAATGGTCTGTAAATCGTGCCACTTAATGCTCGAGTTTGTTTGCCTCGTCACTGGTGACGTCACACAGTCGGCTAACAGTAAAAATTGCAGTATCTGGTTTGTGAACGACATTCTAACAAATTTAGATCGAAAATGAAGAGTTATAAAATTTATACATTTGATATTGTTCAGAATTTTCTTTTTAGGTTTTCTAGGCTTTAAAAATTATAATTTAAATTTTTAAAGATCCATCAATAGCTAGACTTTTCGAGGTATACAACAAACATAGCAGACTGTTGGTAACATTTGTGATTAGGCTCGAGAAGCCTAATCATTAAACTAAATTGACTGATATTTCGATTTTAAATACTACCTATTATATGGAGAGATAAACAGATCTATTTTGCTATATATGTATACATTTATAAATCTATCATTTTCTATCATTTAGATGGATAAATATGATGTTATACTCTTAAGTACAAGTCTCCAGGATTCTCTAACTAAATTGAATAACATTTATAACAAATTTGGCATGAAAACCAGTAACAAAAAGACCAAAGCTATTAAAATATACAGGAGGATAGAACTTCAGCTTCATTCTGAATGGAGATCCTAATGAACAAGTAAAATATTTCAGCTATTTAGGCACAGTTGGGTGGCACTCAACTAAATAAATTTATAATGACACTAAATTATCAGCATACAAAACTGAGGTTCTAATTAATGTAAATTTATAGTTCTGTGTTATAAGTAAGAGTGTTATCCTTCAAAATCTGTCAACAAAGTGGTATGATCACTTAAATAGGAATTTAAGTGATCTTACCACTAAATTGGTCTTCCAGAGGAAAACCAAGATCTAATGGATTGATTCAGTTAGAAGTACTGTGGAATACAGAAATATAAGATCTGAGGATAATTACTCCCTTGAGGATACATATCAGGAAATTGATGATGATAAATACACTATCCACCAATAATTATCCGCACACCCCTACTATTAGAAGTTTTGGAACGTTTCAGGTTTGCTAATAATATAAAAGCTGGTGCACAGATAGTAGGAAGCAGTATTTCATCGTAGAATACAAGTGGTACGGCCACAGACTTGAACTCAGTGACTTCTAGAGAGGTGTCATCGTGGGTTGTCACATTGGTGGCATGTCTAGACATGCCATTACCGCTTAACTGGAGCATCCAAATCAACAGATGACGATGCGATCAAGAAATGGAGACATTCTGGCATCATCAGTACAGGAAAACACCAAGGGCAGCCGCCGAAAATGAGACAGGGACAAAACGGTGTTAAAATGGGTGTCACGCAAAAACCGGCCAGATCATCCGTGATGAGTTCCAGAGTAGCAGTAACACCATGGTGAGCACTAGAACTCCATTTACTGGGCTTCCACGGAAGGGCATTGGCACACAAGCCGAACGTCACAATAACGAACAAGGCGGCTCGTCTGGCCTGGTGCAAAGCGCGTGGGAACCGGACAATGGACCAGTGTAAAACGTACTCTGGAGCGATGATTTTAGGTTCATCTGTTTCCAATCCGATGGCAGGGTATGGATGTGGAGGCAGCCTGATGAACACTTGTTACCACATTGGTTTGTACCCACAGTAAAGTTTGGCGGTGGAGGAGTAATGGTGTGGGGTGCATTCAGCTAGTTTGGAGTGGGACCACTGGTCGTTGTCCATGGTGTCAAGAAGGCAGCTCAATACCTTGATATTCTGGACAATCAGGTGCTGCCTACACTGTGGAGTTTTTATGGAACGGACCCGTGTTATTATCAAGACGACAATGTCCTATGTCACAAAGCTGCAGCTGTTATAGGATGGTATGAAGAGATGGGCCTTAACCAACTGTCCTCGCCTGTACCGGACGGTTGTTTAACTGTGTCAACTGTTAACTGCTAAAGTGTCCGACAATTATTGGTAGATAGTGTATATAAAGATAAAAGACCTAATACTGTAATTATAAAAATATCACTATAAATATAATGATTTTGGAGCAAGTGATGCAAAGTCCTTGGAAATAATACACGACCCTGTAATTAGACTTATTGTTATTATTGTAATTATTCTACATGTATTCTAAAAGCTTCAACTTCTAACTTAAGAGAAAGCAATTAAAATTCAAGAGAATAGTAAAAACAGATACGTAGCTGAAGAAATATAATGCACAGTTTGGAGCTAATCTTACCTCTATAAGTTTATTGGAAAGAAAAAGTTATAAAACATCAACTAACTATTAAATTATGAGTAGAATCAACTACTGAAACAGTATACAAAGCATACAATTTATGAAATAAAATATACTTGAAACTTGTAAAATCCAACGTACATCAAATAAGAATATAAAAATAGGCAAAAATAGCCATAAAATTAATATAAAAATAATTATTTATCCAAATTATTCTCTTATTTTTCACAAGAAAGATCTTGCTTCAGTTCACCCCCCCCGCTATTTTTGATACCTCTAACGTTCTCAGCCATAACCCATGATCGATATCACCTCCTGAAATGTGGGGAAGTTTTTCCTTCCAAAGGTTACGTTTTCTTTGTACAATTGCTTACAGTACATAAATCCAAATTTAATTAACAAAAATTAATTTAATTAGTTAATTTTTAACTTTCTTTTGATTTTTATAAAATGCATGAACTTTGCTATAGCAATCAAAGATGGAACTTTTTCAAGCTGCTTCAAGCCTCCAATAAGCAGGAAAATGATCTTTTACGAGAAGATGAAATTCATCTCGAAACCTAAAGATAATTACAAACATTCATGCTCTCGGCGGGATTCTAACACACAGCCTGTTGGCAGGAGAGAGGATCAGCCATCCATCTGACCAACGAAGCCGGCAAATATATTTATAAACATCAATAACACCAAGTAGTGAGTTAAATCAGTCATGGATCAGAAGATAAGTTATGCAACGTTAAGCTGAGTTAAGCTAAGCTAAGTTATAAGATATGCAACGTTTGTACGTATTCTTAAAGTTTCTCGTCTTAGTATTAGTATAATAATGATTCCTAATAAATTAAAGACTTTCCTTACTAGTTCAATTCACAAAGATAAGACCTCATAAATCCTGATGTCATATATTATTATCCAAACATCATATCGGAAGAAAAACATCTGCCCAAAAGCAGTTGTACACAAAAGTTCTTAAAAGAACTGGGCGATGGACTGAGTCTTTGACTCTTTATCCCGTCATCTGAATGAAGAATATCTGTGTGGATGGAGTGTTATTGAGCTAAAAAGCTCTAGTCATGGCTGAGTAACAGCACTAGCCGAGCCTCAGTTAAAACTTCATTGGCTACAGCATTACCATTTGTTGCCCTGGAAGTCCTAAAAAGGACTATCAGAGATCAGAGACCACTATAATTTCAACACACTTGTACACAAAACTGTAAATAGTCCTTATAAGGACTGGCTTAAAGGGGCGAAGCAAGAATGCTTTTCATCTTCCCCGTTATCTGTAGAGGACAGTGTAGGAATAAGGTGTTATTGAGCTATTAAAGCTCTGATCATGGCAGGAGGGTAACAGCAATAGCCGAGCCTCAGTTACAACTTCATTGGCTACAGCATTGCCATCCATTACCCTCCAAGGGTATGGTGGTTCTCACCTCCACAAAACTGTGAACTGTCTATTACATAAATTTATAAGCTATTTATAAAAATATAAAATAGGTGTAGGATTATTTTGACTTTTATATATTTTATAAAATAATATTTTTTATTTTATAAATAAAAAGGAAATATTATTCATCAAATGCTTTCTTATTAAATAGTTTTCTAAACTTTTAACACAAATCTATAGATTAATTTAGTAATTCTCAATCCATGAAAGGAGAGTCCATTATATCATTGGTGGTTTTGATATCTCTATAGACAAAATGTTTTTATGAACTCTATGCCGGAAACAAAAGGTCCTCCTGAAAAGAAATTTAAAGATAACGTTTGGTTTCTACAGATTAAAGATATATACTTAGATTTATACCAGAACACTTCTATAGTGCTACAGCTTTTCAGATATAAGGACCATCAACGTGCAGAATTGTCCATTAGTGGGTTTTGAAGCGACCTTCATTAATTTCATTTTATTTTGTTAAACCAATTCGATGTTCTGTTATGGTATTATATTATGTATATGTATAGAATTTGAAAAAAAAATCGTATTGGATTGGACCTGATTTGAGTGTGAAAACCCTGCATCAGTAACAATGTTTACAACTTCCTGAATTATTCTCCCCACCCTTCAGTTTTCTTTTCAGACATTCTTCAAATACGGCCGTAGATTATGTGGGTCAGTAGACTATAAATACCCAGACCATAGCGAATTCTGTTTATCACCGGAGAACACAAGAGAACAAGGCCGCTTCTATCACCTTCCACGGTGTGGAGTGTTACAGCGGGTATTGAGTCCAAATTTAGTTCCCATCCTACGAGGGATCTTCCGTGCTCAAATTTGATTTATCCTAAGCCACTGTCGTGGATATTGAGAATGCAGCTAAAATGGAGACATAAATTACTCCCATTTCCCCCTCTGCAGTGGTTTGATCGAAGACACTTACACGAGATCTTTCCAGTTACTTGCTCCATTGGCAAAACGATTTTTCTGAGTAACGCTAGACGGACTCTTGCATTAAATGTACATTCAGATGTTTCCTAACGGGCCATCTTTACGGTTTTGCTGCTGCATTCGTCATCTCTAACTATCTCGCGCGCCGTGGGCAGCTGTTTATGACGTACGGGACATAAATTCTCCTATTTCAGGTCTCCAAATATTACTCGTAAAGAGAAAAAAAAGGCATTTTACTTCCCCCCCCCTTTTTTGCGTTATGTTTTAAGCGCCGGGTGTAGATTGTAATCAGAAATAGATAAACATCTTTGGAATATAAAAACAACCGAAAAAAAGAGAGAAAGAATAATCTGATGTTTCCTACCCCCGTTCTGTTATTGTCAGATATGGGTAAAAACGCAATAAAAAATATCAGCTTGCCTAAAAGTTTAGAGGGAGTTTTTGAATTACAAATATTTCTAAATTAAGGCGATTCTGGACTTGTTTGTGGTATTCGTTCACCTAAGTTTGTTTTCTACTCTGCTTAACTGCTTTAAAACTTACTAATGTCTTTTAAAATTAAGAAGATTCTCAGGAATCTCTCTCTTGTCCACGATTCCTCGTCTATTCACCGAATGGATTTTCTATCCATTAATTTTACTTCCTTATTTCCTTCTCAATGATTTCTCCTCTCCTTCAAGGTATCTACATCACATTCATCGATTCTTGTTCCCATCTTTATTCTTTTATTTCCTGATTTCGTTCATTAGTTTCTTTATTAGGACCTGTTTGTTTTCGAAGAAATCATATAAAGAAGCGATGTCTGTTTTGCCATCATTCTATTCTTCCTAATACATCCCCATTTGAAATGTCGTTTTCCCATTTGGTTTTCATGAAAAACTTTCACAATGAAATAGGTCAGTATACTTTGTTTAGGCAAATGGGGGATAGCTTGTCTTCACTTACGCTCCACAAATCAAGAGAAAATCGTAATTTCATCACAATAGTTTGATTCTAGTCAACTTTAGGAACTGTTTTCTTGGATTTTTTTCAGCAGACCATCGAATAAGCAAGTATGAAGTATTCTTAAGGAAACGTGGATAAATTGCATTCATAATTTACACTATTTCATAGAGTAGAACGAGGTGAAATTTAGAAGCACGAAATTGTGGAAGATATTCTACAGTATACTTTTGTCATCCACAAGTATACAAATCCACACCAGAAATGAACTCAACTAACTACCAATGAAGTCTACCAATAGAGAGTGTATTCTTACAGATTTTTAAAAGTTAAAGCTAAAACGACTTTGGCTAATGAAAACTTTGGGAGGTTTAATTATTATAATTATTTTATCTACCTTTAATTATCACCATATATAAAATTATATACCTTTAATCATCATCATCAAATTCCTGATATATATCCTCAAGGGGGTGTACAGGATATGGTAGTACTACATGAAAAATTTACATCATTATAACTTCCTATCAATAATTTTCCTCCAAATCAGTCTGTTACTTGTCAAGACTCCAACATTATCAGATCTTATATTTCTGTCTTCTAAGGCACTTTTTAATGAATCAATCCACCTATATCTTGGTCTTGTTTTGGGTCTTTTTTTCCTGTCAACATGGCAGAGAACACTTGTTTTGCTAATCTTTCCTCTCGCATTCTGCTTAAGTGACCATACCACCATACCCGCTCTACTAATGCATTCCTGGATGCCGACAATGTCAAGTTCTTTCCTAATATCCTTGTTTTTAATATGATATTGCCATTGATGCCATCTGTTCACCCCTATAATCTTTCTTAGGACACTCATATCTGCTGTCTCTAGTCATTGATCAAGTGTTTTATTTCTGACCCAGCTCTCAGATCCATAAGTTACTGGTTTGAACACTGTCTTGTATACAGCTAATTTAGTGTTCCGACTAATTTCTCTCTTATTCCATATGAATTTATTCAGTTGACTTCCCACCATACCAACTTTGTGGATTCTGTCGTCTATTTCCATATTTAATTTACCACCTTCACTAAAAATCGTGCCCAAGTAGCTGAAATGTTTTACTTGTTCCACAGGTTCTCCATTCACAACACAGTTGACATTTTCAATGATTCTGCCTATTTTCATTGTCTTTGTCTTTTTATTGCTGACCTTCATACCATATCTATTACAACATTTATTCAATTTAGTCAGGGAATCTTGCAGACTTGTACTGAATTTATTTAGAAGTAACATCGTTCGCATAAAGCAAAGAGCTGACATTAACATCTCCAGTTTTGATATCATGTTTAATACCACTTTCCTTCATAATGTGATCCATATAGATAATGAATAACAGAGGGGATAATGTACAGCCTTGTGTCACACCAGATTTAACATTAAACCATCTTCCTGTACTTCCTTCAATTCTAATTGCTGACTTACAACTCAAATAAAGACTAAGTATTGCTTGACATAATGCTCAATTGACACTATATAACTGTAACGCTTTGAATACCGTCTCTCTTGGCACCTTGTCATTTGCCTTTTCCAGATCGACGAAACTTAAATACAGATCTTTTTATATTCCCATGATTTCTCAACTATTTGTCGTAAAGTGAAGATCTGATCCTGACAGCCTCTATTTATCCTGAATCCAGCTTGTTCTTCAGTAACCTTCTTTTCCACGATTCTTCTCAACCGTTTCTCAAGTATACTTGCATAGATCTTGCCAGGAACACTCAGTAGGGAAATACTTCTGTAATTCTCACATTCAGTTTTATTTCCCTTTTTATATATGGGTACTATGAGAGCTCTACTCCAATCATTGGGAATTCGTCCCTCTGTCCAGGCCTTCTGAACTATGCAGTGCAGCCACTGTACGACTTTTATACCACCATACTTGAGCATTTCTGGTCGAATAACATCTACTCTGCCTTTCCACATTTCAGACTTTTGATGACTTTTTCTACTTCAAGTATGGATATGTTTTCCTGACTGCATGCCTGGTCAGTGTTTTTAATACCATTGTACTGTCATCACTGATTGGTTCGTTTAGCAGTTTTTCCAAGTAATTACTCCATACTTCAAGGATATCCTTTTCTCCAGTTTTCATGTCACCTTACCATCTCTAATTCCTTTTATGACACTCTTTCCTCCATTTCTAAGTTTCTTTAACTACCTCCAGAATATTTTGCCACCTTCTTTATATTTATTTTCTATGTTCTTTCCAAAGTCCTCCCATGACGTTTGTTTAGCTAGTTTAACACAGTGTTTAGCTTTCTTCCATTTGTCTCTGTATTCTCTAAGAGCACAAGCTGACTTATTTGCCAGGAATTTTTGATATGCTTTCTTCTTTTCCTTCACTGCTCTTTAACTTCCTGTGTCCACCATGGAGTTCTGATTTTTCTATCCTTGCCACTGAATCTCCAAGGTTTGGTTCCTGTTCTCAAACGCTTTCATTTTTAATTCAGTAATCTTTGTGTATTTTAGTCTACAGTTCACATCTGAGAGATGCTCAACTTTTATTCGCTTTAAAACTTTCTTACATGTTATTCTTTTCAATATGAAATTCAATTTTATCCTGCTCAAGACTAAATAGTGATCACTTCCAATTTCAAATCCTCTGTACACTCTGGTGTCCTGCACCAGGGAGAAAACATCACTATCAACAATAACATAGTCAATGAGATTTTTCTTAATCGTTGCCTCTTCTCTCCATGTGAATTTGTGCACATTTGAAATCCAACAAGTATTTGCCATTATTATTAGCTTTGCTCTTTTCTCCAAATTTTCCTAAAATATTTTTGTATGTCTCACAATCATTTCCTACTCTGCTATTTAGATCCCCAACAAGGACCTACTTTTCCTTTTTCATTGTGTCAGTTGCTTCAAAACATTCTTTTACCTTAGTAGAACCTTCTGTGGGACCATAGGCACAAATAAGTCTCATTGTCCAGTTCCCCATTCTGATATTTGCCCACATCACTCTACTTGAGACCGCCTGCCATTCAAGAAGATTAGCCTCGTATTTTGTGTTGAATACTATGGCTACTCCTTCTTTTCCTTGATTGTCATTGCCTGAATATAACATTTTGTATTTATTGCTCAGAAAGATCTCACCAGTTTTGGTCTTTTTTGTTTCAGTCACTCCTATTATGTCGATCTGGTACTTATCTAATTCCTCAGCTTGCTCCATTTCTTTGCCATTCTGGCTTCGTATGTTGATAGTACGGATCTTGAACTCTGGTGATGTTTAGTTGGGGTTTGTTTTCAGATTTGTTCCAGTAGCTGAGTTTTCGCTGTTTGCCCTGGCGAAAACAACGGGGGCCTTGTTTAACCGGGCGACGCCCCAGTCGGCATGGAATTCTGTCTTGTTGTACCATCATTTGAAATTTTGGTTTAAACCAATAAGAATACAATTTGGTCGGCTAAATCCCAAATTGTCAGTCCATCCTCGTTCGTTCAGTACCCAGGTAGATACCCAACAGGGTGCACCACGAGAAGATGAGGATTGGACATTGTCAGAAGCCCTGGTCGGTTCTCCGCATTCCTTTAAAGGCTATGTGGAGGTCTCCTCTCGGTTATACAGCTTTGACCCTTAAGCATTACTCGTATTAAATTGAGTGAGATAGAATGGGAGTTCATGTCTCTCACCACCGGCCTTTGTATAAAAATGCTGTGGGTCAGCAGACAGTGAGAAGGGAAGAGAACGAAAGGTAGAGTAGGATAGTAGGAGGTAAAAGAGGCCAAAGTCAAGCTGTTTAGCTGTTCAACCCTATGGGGTTTGTCTAAATGGTCTCAAAAACATCATCTCCTTGCACCTGTTCTAAAAAAAACAAAAAAATTTGACAATGAAACTTGTCTAAGTTTCGCACATAAAATGATCTAATTTAATAATCTAATCAGGTGTCTGTGGAGGATGTCCCCTGACACTTTTAGAATAATACTTAGAAATTAAAACTTTAATTGTAATTAATTAAGAAAATTATTATTATTAAATATTAGGAATTGGAGCTTTTTTTTTTATATGAAAAAGCGTCGTGAAGGACTGACAGACCTTGCACCATTGGGAATTAGATTTAGGATAGAATCTAGCCCGGGAGATGCTGCTCACAAGGAGCAGCACCGCCTCACTGTAAGCCTTCGCAGCCTGTGTTCTCAGATCTACCCATCCTGTTTGGACTGTAAGAATCCATGCCAATTAAGAATCTGTAACATTTTAATCTGTAACACGGATTCTTACAGTCCAAACGTACAGTCCAAATCTGAAAAAGTAACAGTCGTTACTTTTTCAAGAAAGAGCTTAGTGGAATATCGTGGATTTTATAAGAATATACAGGGTTTTATTTGTCCCTGTATAAGGAAACATATTGTGGGTGCTTTGCAATATTTGTTTACGAATTTAAAATCTCCTAGGAGATGTCTTTCTTGGGCTAAAAATCTGGGTAGATACAAAAAGAACCCGCTCTTGACTCTTGCGTATATTACATTTGCGTCTCGTACCTGGGATTTTTTCCGTACTTTCCAGATGTGATATTTTAACACGTTGATTAGAAAAATAGTGAATTTTTGGATCTTGCTAACCGGTGGGGGCATTTGTAGTCGTACGATCTCCTCCAGTGTCAGCGTCAGGATTCCCAACGCTGTGCTGAGTCTTTGCCAGATGAGTTGGGCGGGTGGGCAAAAAAAAAAAAAAAAAAATGCTCTATCGTTTTTACGCCCCGGCAGACGTCGCAGAAGGGGTCGCACGGACTGGGTACATACCGGGATTTAACTAGTTTAACCGGGAGTCGCCCATAGGTTATTCGCCAGGCTAGATCCCGATGAAATGACTGTCCCCAGCTATTTTTGATGTTCCGGAAAAGAATTTCTATATTTGTCCCTAGGTTGGGCGTATCACGCCTTGAGAGTTGGAAAAATTCCCACTATACTGCTTTCAGTTTTTGTATTAGGATTTCTATCCCGTCATCTCTGAATTTTTTTAGCAGTTTTACTAGTGCGTGGTACCACTCGGGCACAACCTCTGCGCGGGGTCAAGCATAATCCGTGTTCCCGAAGAGGGGGAGGAAATATCGTAGAAAATATCTAATTTGGGGGCTGGAAAAGTGGATAGAGTTTAAGGTCTTCCGTACAGTTTTGAGTGTATTGGCATAGAACAGGCTTTTAAAGTCGGGCAGAGCATACCCCCCACCCCCCTTTTTTTCATTTTTGAGCTTTATGTAGGTCTTTTTTAACTTCGTGTTTTCTATCTTTCCAAAAGAAATCTATTAATGTTTTAGACAGTCGGTTCTCCTGTTTTAGCGTAATGCTAAAACAGGAGAACCGACTTCTACGGCAGAGCCACAGTCGTGGCTCTGCCGTAGAAGGAGAATAATTTGGTTTGAAGGGTTTTATTTTTTCCGTGCTTGTTTCCAGCAGTTTTTGGACCGGTAGTGCTGGGGTCTCGGAAAAAGGGACGCCAGGTACTATTATGGGTTGCGTATGCAGTGTTAAACCGTAGGGAAGTCCCGGTTATGAAAATCTCCGAAGCCTTTTGATTTTAGTTTTTTGTGCGTTAACGCGAAGACCACTGATTTTTTGCAGTATGCCTAAATAGATGTAGATGGACTCAGAGTCTTTGAGCGTAGCCACTACTTCATCAGCATACGCCACAATTATGCACTGTCTGGAGACTTGGGATAATGGAATACCGTTAACTGCGGGGGTACTGTCAATTTTTCTGAGCAGGGATTCTAGCGCTAAAGAGAAGAGGAGGGGGCTTAGCGGGCAGCCTTGCGTAGCCCCTCTCTTTATACGGATTGGTTTTGCAAGAAATCCATTGATAGATATTTGGGTAGAGGCTTCCGCGTACATGTTTTTAATTGCACGCCGATGCCTCGATCCCACGCCTATTTTTTGGAGGATGTCCTGCAAGTACGTGTGTCTGACGTTGTCGAAAGCTTTTTCCAGCCGGTAGAAGTGAAAGGGGGTAATTTTTGTTTTTGGCCAGACGGATTAGATCTCTTACCAAGAAGAGATTTAATTCCATCAATCTACCTCGGATTCCGTAAACCTGGGAGCTTGTTATAATTTTTTCTATCCCACATTTCATGTGGGTGCAGACAAGTTTAGCAAATAGTTTGTAGTCTGAATTAGTTAGGGAGATCGGACGCCAACTGTTTGACAAAGTCCGATCTCGGTCTTTCTTTCTTTAGGTTAAGAATTGTGTAACTTTTTACTAATTCCTCGGGAATATTTCCCGAAGTGAGGAATTCGTTAAAGGTGTTTACTAAAGCTGGTAGTGCAAAATCCCAGATAGATGGATAAAATTCTATCCCCAGTCCATCTAGCCCTGAGGTTTTCCTAGCATTTATAGTTTTGCATGCTGCTTTTATTTCTGCAGCAGTTATCGGCCTGTCATGCAGAGCACTGAGATGATCGGGAAGACGTGTGATGTTCCACTCACTGAAGTCATCTGTGCCCTACTGATCAGAAAAGGTGCCGGGGTACTGCTGATAGAAATGGCGAAGTATTTCGGGGGTTGAATTTAGCACATGGCCATTTTCTTGGATCTGGTAAATCGTTCGCTCGTCATTTACCACCACCCGTTGTTGATTGTAGAATGCGGTGGAAGGTGTTTCTAAATCTTTGAGATAGAGTCTCACTCGAAAATCGAGGTCCTCAACTCTACTCTGCCGCTCTTGCTGCAGTTCTATTTCAACCTATCTGATAAGATCTCCGCAGGGAACCCCCGTTCCGTTTATTTGTCCGGTACCAGCCACGCTCCCTGTAGAGATCCCTCAGACGGTAGGCCCTTTCGCGCCCACACTTTTGAGACAGTTCCTTAGCCTGAAGCTTGAAACGCAGACATTTTATACAGTCCCAGCTGGTGTTTGTCCACCTATCACAAAAGTTCCGTAGCTGATTGCTGAAAAGACTGGGAAAGGTGGGAGGGAGCCTCCAAGGACCTCTGACCGTTTCCATAACTTATGGGAGTTTTATTTTTAACAGGACCATTTTGTGGTCCGTTAACATGCCGCGTACTGTGATTTGACGTACCCTTGAAAGACGCCGTAGGACTAGACGTCCTACGGCATCTTTCTGGACGATGAAGAATCCCCCCACACGATGGGGGGAATTATTATCCCCACAACTCGCGAGTGAGCGTCCCCGAAGTACCAGTAACTAGTGACCGCGTAGCTTCTCGAAAAGTTCTCCACGTCCCAGTGCTTGAAAAAATGAGTTTCTTCTATCAAATAATTTGTGAGTTCAACAGATCTTCATCATCGGCCTGTAGAGTAAGATAGACTGAGAGTCAGCAGATAGTAGGAGAGGAAAGAAAAGATAGAGTGCAAAGTAGTAGAGTAGGTAAACCTCTTCTGACCTGTTTTAGCTGTGTTAGAAAAAAAGGAAAAATCCCAGAAAGGAAACATGTAACAAAAAACATGAAGTACAGAGAAAACAAAACTATAGATAGGTCTGGAAAACGGATAGAAAGGTGAACTTAGAGATGACGGAAGGGTCTGATCCGAGTGATGCAGCTCGCAAGGAGCTGCACCACCTCGCTGTAAGCCTTCGCCGCTCGGGTTCTCAGGTCCTCCCCCACCTGTGGGAACTAAAGACCAATGAAGCCATGCACAGAAACCCACGAGATGGTTAGTATGCCTTTCGTTTGTTATGAGCCGTCAGGATTCGTTTAGCCACCTCACTTCCCTTGGCCAAGTCCGGCTTACAGAGAGCTATGTAGACACCGATGCCACCACATCTTCCATGTCCAGAACTCCGTGTACCTGCTCAGGGGTGACTTCACTGATGTCTTCAATGAAGATGTCACCCCATTTAACGCTGACGATGTTAGGACCATATTTCCCTGTGAGGAGGAGTTCAGGTTCTCCTATTCTCCCCATCGCTTCTTTAAATTTTTCCGACACATCGGGGGCATCTTTAAGGAGATGCCTTAGAGTCACCCCTGCTTTTGCGTGAGGAGTAGCCTCTGATTCTTCTGTTTCTGCTGGTTTTGGTTTTTTCGTCTCCAGTTCTTCTGGACTGATTGGTCTTTTGAAAGGGGTGTTGTTTGTCTCCATGCTTTCTGTTTCATCTTCTTTCTCTTCTTCTTCTGCAGTGGTTTCATTTGTGGCAGTTTGTTTTTTGGCTGTTTCTTTTTCGTGTGTGCCTAGCTTCTTCTCTTTCTTATGTTTGGATGCTGGGATTTCTGTGGAGGCTGCCGTTGTTTCGCCGTATGCCTCTTTTAGAGTTGGAAAGTCTGGGTTTCATAACACTTATTCTGGCGTAACTGTTGTCGGCTTTATTATACCTCTCATCCTTTCGACGTGGGTTCTGGATAGGCAGGTGTCCATTTTGTGGTCTAAGGCACCACATTTGAGGCACGCTGCTTTGTATTTATCTAGTGTATGGCCTGTTTTAAGACAATTTTTACATTTCACTCAAGGGCAGTCTGCCCCAAGATGATTGAAGGCACCGCACCTGAAACATTGTTTTTTCACGCCAGGGTAGTTCACCATTACCCTGGAAGATCCTATCAGAATGAAGTTGGGAACTTCAGTTTTCATTTCAATGGAGATGTTTGCTTCCCCTGATTTATACTCTGAGTTGTCAGCATCGTTAAGAATTTGAATTTCCTTCACCTCTCCCGATTTTGAGAACACCCTTCGAATGATGTCTTCGTTTTCCGTATATCGGGTATCTTGTATATATATATTTTTTGTGAGTTCAACAAACTTCATCATCGGCCTGTAGAGTAAGATAGGCTGAGATTCAGCATATAGTAGGAGAGGAAATAAAGATAGAATGCACAGTAGCAGAGTAGGTGAAAGCGGCCTCAGTTGACCTGTTTTCCCCCCAGGGGCGTTTCTAAAAAGCTCGTTGATTTTTCACTTTAAAAAAAAAAGGAAAAATCCTAAAAAGGAAACATGTAACATAAAAACAACAACAAACCAAAACAAATCTGGAGAGGTAAACTTAGAGGTGGAGGAAGGATCTGGCCCGAGTGATGCAGCTCACAAGGAACTGCACCGCTTCGCTGTAAGCCTTCACCGCTCGGGTTCTCAGGTCCTTCCCCACCTGTGGGAGCTAAAAACCAGTGAAGCTAAGTACAGAAATCCACAAGGAGGTTACTGTTCCTTTCTTTTGTTGTGGGCTGTTATGATTCTTTTGGCCACCTCACTTTCCTTGGCCATGTCTAGTTTGCAGAGAGCAATGTAGAACGCCGAAGCTGCCTCCTCGTCTATATCCAGGGCTACCTCTACTTGCTCAGGGGTGATTTTGCTGTCATCAACAAAGAGGTCACCCCATTTTGCACTGACGATGTCGGGTCCATATTTCCCTGTGAGGAGGAGTTCAGGTTCTCCTACTTTATCTATTGCCCCTTTAAACTTTTCTGCCACCCCTGGCATACCTCTAAGGAGATGTCTTAGAGGTATGCCAGAGTCTCCCCTGCTTTTGCATAAGGGACTTCTGGGTGTTCGTTTTCAGATACCTTTGTTGTTTTGAGATTTGTCAGCTCTTCTTCCTGCGGACTTAATGGCCGTTTGGAAGTGTTGGTGTTCGTCTCCATCTGTACTTCAGCTTCTTCTACGATATCTGAGTTGGCGATGTCTGTATTATCAGAGGTAGATCCGCTTTCGTCCGTGGGAGTTACCATGATGTTTCTGCATTGTCAGTCTCTTCTGTTAGGATCGTATTGCTGGTTTCTGCAATTCTGGTAGGTTTCCCTCCCTTAAGGGACCTTTTCGTTGTCTTGGACATGGCAGCATGATCAGAAGTGGCCTCAAGAGGCGGAAATTTTTCCTGTGTTGTGACCTTTTCATTACTTGGTTTTGTTGCTTATGTTATCATTGATAAGTCAATTCATATCATCATAGTCATTACTGATCCTTATCCTTATAAGGACTGGCTTAAAGGGGCGAAGCAAGAATGCTTTTCATCTTCCCCGTTATCTGTAGAGGACAGTGTAGGGATAAGGTGTTATTGAGCTATTAAAGCTCTGATCATGGCAAGAGGGTAACAGCAATAGCCGAGCCTCAGTTAGAACTTCATTAGCTACAGCATTGCCATCCATTACCCTCCAAGGGTAATGGATTGAATGAAACAATCCAGATATCGCCCCAATTCATCACTGATCCTTATAAGGACTGGCTTAAAGGGGGGGAAGCAAGAATGCTTTTCATATTCCCCGTTATCTGTAGAGGAGAGTTTAGGGATAAGGTGTTATTGAGCTATTAATTAAAGCTCTGATCATGGCAGAAGGGTAACAGCATAGCCGAGCCTCAGTTAGAACTTCATTTGCTACCGCATTGTTATCCATTACCCTCCAAGGGTATTGGATTGAAAATCAATCACCGCATCTCACGGTCGATTGATTCCGGAAACCTCATCACTGATGTTTTGTATGCTAACTTTTCATTTTTCTCTTTTTAAGATACTTTAAGGGTGTATTTTAATATATAGTTTAAATTATTGTTAGTTTTGTAAAAATCTTTAGTATTAATTAAATTTAACTTATATAATTAGTAATAAATATTGTTTTTATAAAAATGCTTTAATTAAACTTATTAATAAAAGATAAATTGAATAAAATATTAAAAAGTTACTCGTTTATCGTAATTTTTGCAATTTCTCTTTGTTCTACGTTTGAAAACAATATATTGCATACAAAAAATATACAAAATTCATTTTTTTTGTATGCAATATTTAAAATAATAATAACAAAATAATGGAATAATAAAAAGAAGAATATATATTATGTAATGTAAATAAATAAGGCATTTTTCAGATGTGAAATAAAAGTAAGTAATCTCATCTCTACATTAATACTTCTGTACACAAGACTGCCTTGTGTATGTGGTTGGCTGCCTTATCTCATCTTTGAAACACCTTTTGTCACGTGATAAATCTATCCTATTTAGCAAATTTGTTGTCGATTTGCATTTTCGATATCTACCTAGTTTTGAGACAACATCAACTACATCCTTCCTCATCTATTTTCAGAAGATCTAACTTAACGAAGTACCGTAAAATAAAATAACATTACCGTAAGAAGCTGGGGGGGGGGAGAAAAACATATGGAAAAGTGTTATAATTGTCTTGTTATATAGAATGAAGTTTCCTAAGAAAGAAAATTATTCATTTTATAATGGATCACTTGTTAGCGGTCGAGGAAAATGGGATAAGGACATCACTTCGATGATGTAAATTAAAAGGTCAATATTAAGAACTGATGCTTGCATCGCCACCTAGCGGCCAAAATTAGTTGATTTCCTATATGCAATGTTTATTATGCATAATAAAAAAATAAAAATAAATAAGAATTAATAAATTAATAATATACATATTATTATTATTAATTTGACTCTTACCTCCGAATGGCTGTAAAGCTGAGGAGATTTTTGATTTTTGTTATTTTATATATATATATATATATATTTTTTTTTTTTTTTTCAGTCTTACTTTGAGCAAAATAAGATTCTCAGCGCTACGTTTTTGATCTTAAATGTTAAAGGTAGGTTCACGTAAGCACTACAAATCATATTTTTCCTCCTTTAGCTGCCAGTTAACCACAACAAATTTGGGAAAAGTAACCTTCTTGAATCCCACTGGCATCATCGAATTCGCTTCATTGTTGTGATTACAGCTAGCGTCCTCTATGACAAGCACAGATCGAAAAAAAAAAGGTTATTTTAACGAAAATAAATCAAATTGTAATGTTTCCACACCTAAGACTGCGTCAATATTTCTCTCCTAGTAGCAATCGATGGGCTCACAGTTTATTTTCTTTGTTATCCCAGTTTTTTGACCTCCCCCCCCCAACCCTTGAGACGGAGACAGATAATCAATACTAGTGATAGATTTTGTTTTCTTAAACGAACGAAAGAACTTGTGGAGAATTGGTGGTTTGGGGATCGTTTCTATGGCAGTGAAGAGAGTGCGGCCATTAAGGGCCTCAAATAAAGAGAGACACTAAAGAAACGGAAAGAGAAAACTGCGGTGATTAGTGGACCACTAGATAAAAAAGAACATGCGGTGTACGAAACAAGAGGTTTAATTCAGAAATTGGAAAGAAAAATATGCTATCCCCCCTCGAAATGGGAAGTTGTGAGTAGATCGATGGATCTTAAACATCACGCTTCTCCATCCCCCCCTCAAAAAAAAGTATTTTTTTTAAGTATTCCTTCTAGTATCAGAACGAAAATTTATATTAAATGTGATTTTTTAAAATGATTTAATGAGAATTAAACGGGCTCTAGTTCGCTACCTATCCATCTCCCATTGTATTAAACAGCTTCAAAGGAAAAATCAGCGAAATTAAAAAAAATCTGCTGAGATGGTTAAACGTATCATTTCTAGATGAAAAAAAAGTATATACATAATTAAAAAAGTTGAAGTGTTTTAGTGGTGTCCAATAAGCAAAAACAAATCGCAGGAAGAACCATTATATGACTCGGATATAAAGACTACGCACATACATAAAACGTGGCCCTGCAGCCCTTAGTTTTCGCCCGGGAAACAAGTTTCCGCTATTCTAACCGTCTATTACATTTCTCCTCCAACCTAATTGCCTAATATTCTCTTCACCATTATCTAGTTATCTTTTTCTGAGTCTTCCAACTCTTTTCCTACTTCAGATCTGCCACAGTACATTTTCTTTGTATGTCTGTAGTGCGATGTTCTCTCAAGAAAGTTTTGATTACTGAAGCAAAAAGAAACGAACGAATAGATCCCTAAATGAATGGGTCTCTTTGGATGGGTCCATAAACTCTCTTCAAGTTCTTTCTCTTCCACGTGTTCAGGGATTTCCCATCCACCGATGGTATTATTATTTGTATAAATCTGAACTTTAGGTAACCTTAATACTAGCGATGATCTCGATAAATTCTGAAATGAGTCCTAACATCTATTAGTCTCAGTTAGCTGCGCCTTGATCTTTGCTCTTTGTCCTATTCCTTGCTGTTAAGATAAACCTAAGAGCAGCTAATTCGCCTAACAGAGAAACATACTTAAAATATTCATCAGATTTTTCGACGGGATTCGAATTCTGACGTTTTCTGGATTCAAAATTCTTATCCAGGTCGGAACTCAAACAATCTCTGGGTTGTATTACATCCTGATATGCAGATGTAGAATCTGTTGCTCTCACCACTGTAGATCAACATTATTTTTACACGTGTGCTTTCGTATTAATCCCGATAGTACAATACGTAGGTCTTTGGAACCTGTTTTATATCTTCATGTTTAATTATGGTTGGAAAGACCAGGGTTCAAATCTCTTCTATGACGCGAAGAACCTTCATAAGAATTTTTCGAGTAAGGATGAGTTAACTGGTCTCATGAGGTGGTAGTAGAATTTCGCCTGGAAACGTGGGTTTTTTTCATCTCGCAAGATAAATTGGCATAAGAATATACGCAGTTCAGATACAAGCTACTTCGCGAATAGGAGTAACTGTCCTGTTGTACTATTATTCTGGTTTCTATAAGCCAAGGAAATTTTGCTTGACGATTCTGTGAGTATTTATACATTATTTTTTTTATTGTCATCTGACACCTCCAGGGAGTCCAAGAACTCTGCATCGAGAGAGGGCACGGCATCTGCTCTTCAACTCCGTCTCAATCATTCCATCTGACCACAACTACACCAACGCCATCTACTGCCGACTACCACTGGTATTTACATAGACAATCACAAACATCCATGCCCATGGCGGGATTCGAACCCGCAGCCTTTCGGCTGGAGAGCGGATAAGCTAACCACTCGGCCAACCAGGCTTTTACTAGAGGATATTTCTTAACAGACTCAAGTTTTATGTTATTGAAAGCAATCTTTTTTCTTTTTTTCCCCCCAGAAGATGACGATATTATCATGCACTTAACGTAATCTCTTATTCCATCAGCTATTTCCAAAGAAATTGGAAATTTACACAATGTTCAATTTCTTTAGAAACACACCCAGAAATTCATTTATTTATTTAATATTTACAGAAGGAAAGACCTTAAAAGGATTCACTTGGTATTGAAAATACCATTAAAACAAAGAATATTGACTACTCTAAAAACCATGATGTATATATTACATTATGGTTTTTAGAGTCAAGTGACAGACAATGTTTGTCTTCAAATATTTACGATGTTTTCATTCAAGACTACTTCACTTAAGGTAATAAGATTGGAGGAATCGCATTGCGTTTAAAATTTTTGACATAGAAACGAGATTGTCAACCTTTAGTGAATTGTGGCAAACATATTATTATTATTATTATTATTTTATTTTATTTTTATTTTGTCGGCTGCTTCCCGGAACTTGTCAATCTTCGGAAATCCAATGCATAAGTACGAAGGTGCTCCGCCACCCCCCCCCCCCCCCAAAAAAAGAGAGAAAATCTTCCACTGAATAAATGTAGCCAAGTACTCTAGTATAAAATTATTATTAAATTTCTATATAAGAAAAAAAAGAAATTTTATCTTAGTATTTTTAATAGATTTTTTCTATATTTTTCTATAATAATGATATTGATTCTCCTACACTTTTAAATTTTAATTTTTATTCAGTTATATTAAAGTTTTTAAAGGTGTGTTACGCCAGTTATTGCTATTGCCATCAATAAATGATGTTATTGCTGTTACCCTCCTGCCATGATCAGAGCTTTAATAGTTCAATAACATCTTATCCTTATACGGTCCTCTACAGATAACGGGGAAGATGAAAAGCATTCTTGCTTCGCCCCTTTAAGCCAGTCCTTATAAGGACTATGTTACGCCAGTATAACTACCATTTAGTATATATTGAAGTTATACTCGTATATTATATAAAGTCACTGGATGCAATGTTTGGAAGTTATGCATACGTTAAATTTAAAAAGTTACAGTTATGAGTAATTTATCACATACTTCAGTACGTGATAAGCTACACACTAACTCGTATTTATATTTATATTACTATAGTTCATCCGATGAGTTATACCGATATAAATCGCCAATTACTCTGATGAGTACTAACCGAGTAATTATTATGGGTGACAAATCCGAATATTGATTGGGTAGCAGAGAAAACTCATGATAAAGACGAAGGAGAATTTATTGAGCTGTTTTGTGACAAGTTTCTCAAGCAGCATGTAAAAGAAGGTGTCTCAGTTAAGGATGTCACTGTTTTGCCGCCAGCTGGTGAGAGAACGATCATGGAAAGTAGCCAACTATATGAATGTTCCAATCAGAACCAGTAATATGCTGAACTAAAATCTAAAAATTATGACAGACCCAGGAGAATGCCATCAGTTGTTCAATGGGAAGAATATCAACAGAGCATAGGAAGCTTGGAAAAGATGTTTAAAGGATGCGATATCTCAATGCCTCCCTAGAGTTCAAAAAACAAATAGAATGGGAGGGAAATGGATGTGGGGTCTCATTAAACAAGACGTGAGAATAAGAGTGAGTGGAATTATGAAATACACCCTCTGTCCAAAAAGAAACCGAACTTTTCGAAAATAGAAGAAACTAGTGGTGCCACGTGTTGTATCTTTTTGTTTGTCGAAAGCGGCAACCTTCATTAGTGTTGTGTCAACTGTTTATGACATTTGTTTCATTAGAAGCTGGGTTATAGTGCCAAGAGTGACAGTGTGTTTTGACGAACGGTCGGTCGTCACGATATTCATGCCGTACGCGAATTCTCCCTATCAATCGCTTCAGAACTTCGAGATAAAACTCACCATTGACCGTTTGGCCAGGCGGAACGAATATTTTGTGGATAATGCCCTTGGAATCGTAGAAACAATTGGGAAGCTCAAAACACCACGTTTCGCCACAAGTAACGATCGTTTCAAGAAAGTCTGAGTCCTTTACGAGCGGTTTTAATGAGGTCTTTGCAGTATTCAATTCGATACATTTTTTGGTCGTTGGTCAACTTGTGGGGAACAAATCGCGAATTCAATATAGGAAGGTCAAAATGTTGTGCACAATTGATTTTGGAATCCCCAATTCATGTTCAATCAATCTCACTGACGATTTCGGGTTTTCTTTGATGAAATCACTCACTTTTTGGATGTTAACTTCGCTCAGTCCAGTTTTTGGACGGCCCGGCTTTTCGTCGTCTCAGGCGTCTCACGACCACTTTGAAATCGCTTAAACCACTCGTAAACTTCAGTACGAGATAAGCATTCATCACCGTATGCTTTTCGAAGCATTTGATGCGTTTTGGTTTTACCAAAACGCATCAAATTGTTTACCAATTCATTTCCTGACCGTTCGTCAAAACATACTGTCACTCTTAGCACTATAACTCAGCTTCTAATGAAAAAAATGTCATAAACAGTTTGACACAATACTAATGAAGGTTGCCGATTTTGACATTAGAAAGATACAACAGGTGGCGCCACTAGTTTCTTCTATTTTCGAAAAGTTCGGTTTCTTTTAGAACAGAGGATGTATATAGAGCTCAAGTCAGAAAAGTTACAAGTATTGTACGGAGAGCTAAGTCTGAGTGAAAAGAAATTGGCTGCACGAGCTAAAGAAAACCTGAAAGTATTTTATCGTTATGCTGGAAGAAAAACAAAGGATAGCTGTGGAAGAATAACTTTACTAAATACAGACGGTACCCTAGTATCAGATGAAGGAAAGGGAAAAATTTAGCAGAGTTGTATAACTAGGAGTTCGGCAATTGGGACAGATAGGATATCTGCAGGTCTGCTAAAGGAAAGTTCATCCAAACTGCCTAAGACATGTTTGTATAATTTGAGTCTTAGCTCAGGATAGAGCCCACAGGAATAGAAAGAATGTATGATAATCACATTGCACATGGATGGTGCAAAAAACTGATTTGTCTATCGACCTATCTCTGGAGTATTCGTATAGAGTTTAGAGCAGTTGATAAGAACTCGCATTCAGAAGGGGTGGACAAACAAAATATACTTTGCAAGGAACAGCGTGGGTTTACTAAAGGGAGGGTTACTCAGACATGAACAATGTGCTCATATTTTATAAAAATGTGACGTCCGAGTTGGATAAAGGACATACACCATGATACTGTTAGGTTCTTATGGCATTTGATAGGATGGCACATAAAAGACTATTGCATAAACTATAGAATATGGGATTGGATGAGTGAGCTGCTGACAGACAGGTATCAGAAAGTGATATACAGTGGGTGTGAATCTGCCAGATTTAAGGCGACCGGTGGCGGGCCCCAGGGTTCAGTCCTTGGACCATTGTTGTTCAATCTGTACATTAATAACATTGGAAAGGGCCTGACAAGAGATCTTCAGTTGATTGCAGATGCTGCAAAGATAGGCAGAAAGATCAGAGATGATACTGATTTACAGGGTGATTTGAATAGGCTGGAAGTTTGGGCAAAACGATAATGCCATCCATTCTATGTTAGTAAGTGTAAAGTAATGCACTTTGCCATGATGAGATATCTAACAGCATATTACAGTATATTGGCAAGATTACGTTTTGCGTAATTGACGAGGCCAGACATCTTGGAGTTGAAGAGAAAGTTGAAGTTCAAAGGTCACATAACATAACTCGATTTTGAAGCGAATCAATCTTGATATTAACAATAACGAAGTTATTTTTTTGATTTTTTGATTAGACCTTTTCTGTTTTTCCTTTAATACAAATGTTTTTCTCCTTCGCCTTTAAAATTCAATTTTGATTGAGATATATTAAGTTTGCAATATTTGTTACATTTACGTAATTACCATTACAAAACAAAGTAAATACTGCAACACGTCGGTTGAGTACGAGGGTTGTTTGATTAGTCCGTGCAAAAATGAAGAAAACAATTATTTGGGGACAAACATTTTTTATTTTTCAACATAGTCAACGAGGCTCGAGTTTTTTGATCCCGTCCATATAGTATGATTTGTCCAACTCTTCAAAATAGGCTGTTGTTTCGGTAATCACCTCATCGTTTGATGAAAATCTCTTTCCTGCCAGCCGTAGTTCGAAAGCCAAATCTGAGGAGTTGGGGGGGGGGATTAGAAAGGACTTCGTAGCGTAAATCGAATAATTTGGCTGTCACAATTGCAGAAGAATGAGCTGGTGCGTTGTTGGTGAAAAAGAATCTTCTTTTTCGCCAAGTGTGGTCACTTTTTCTTTATTTCATTATTTAAACGATCCAGCAAAGACACAATACATTCCGGTAATTGTTTTGCCCTTTTCCAATGAAGATTGGGCCACGAGCATCCTAGGAGACGGTGGCCATAACCTTTCCTGCTTAAGGAACAGTTTTCGCTTTCTTTGGTGCATATTCCTCGCTTGCAATCCATTGTTTTGATTGTTCCTTGGTGTCAGGCTCGTAGTGATGAATCTGTGTTTCGCCCACTGTTACAAAACGACTCAAAAATTCCTCTGGATTCCGTCGAAACAGCGTCAAGCTGTCCTAGCAACAGTTCACACGTTGACGCTTTTGACCCAGTGTGAGCAAACGCGGCACCCATCTTGCGGATCGTTTTCTCTCATGTAAATCTTTATGTAAAATATTAAGTACGCGGTCATTTCGGATGCTCACGCACCTTCGCTCTTCCATCATCCATCATCATATACGGATTTTTTCAATAATTTCTGGAGTAGTGACCTCAACAGGGCGTCCAGAACGTTCAGCGTCACTTTCAAAGTTACCAAACCACTAATAAATCGTTCTAATCGAAGGTGTAGACTCACCATAATGTTTATTAAGCTTAGCTTTGGTTTTATGAGCCGTTTTGCCTTTCAAAAAGTAAAGTTTAATCACTACACAAAATTCTTTCTCATCCATTTTTCACAAATCACGGTACTTGATCGATTCAGATGAACGCCAAACACAGAGTAATAGATCTATCTGACTGAAACTTAGTGTGTGATCCCCCCAACAGTTGCCAGCAACTAAAAATAACCTCGATACGTACTGGTGGCGCCATCTCATAGACTTTGCACGGACTTATAGAACAACCCTCGTACACTGTTTTGAAGTCATGCGTACATTACAATTGCAATTCCCAATTACCAAGTACGATGGAAATGCATAACGAGCATGCAGAGGATTCGGCGCTTAGTGTTCATTCCACGTTGGGCTAATCCCACTTACTACACTATGACGTAGAAAGTACTGTAGCATACATTGCAATCTCTAGATCACTGTAATATAATATGCTATATGTGTATTTGAATGGAACACCATACTGTATGCAGGGCGTTTCAAATTAAAGTACCGTATTCTCTCAATCTGTAGAGAGGAAACACTACACGAAATGCACTCAAACTTCAAATTTGGGAAGGTGGTATAAATGAAGGAGTGAGACCGACTTTACTTGAATGTGTCTTGCTTGTGAAGTGTTTCTATAGAATTGAGGAAAGTGCTGTAGTAGCACTTTGTAAGGAGACGCCTTAAAACTTTGCAAAAAGGCCCGATGATATCAAAGACAGTGCTTTGAATAGACGCAGTTTGACGGTAAAACCGTTTCACTTTGACATTTCTGGCACCCATGGAGATCGGCGAGGAATAGGAAGTAACGAAGCGCATGTTCGAGGAACAGTAAACACTCAAACTACCGAAACCCCTTGTATTTCAGTCCTTGGTTCAATCCTTATGCCATTGTTCAATCTATACATTAATGACATCAAGCAGGGTCTACCATCAGATGTGCAATTGTTTGCCGATGATACGAAGATAGGCAGGGCAATCAGGGATGCTGCTGATATTCAGCAATTACAAAATGATTTGAATAGACTGGAAATCTTGGCAAAAGAAAATGGCTATCAGTTTAATGTTAGTAATAAAGTTATACACTTTGGCGTGAGTAGAGTTCCAGCGGCATATTATATTAGCGGGGTTATGCTACGAGAAACTGAGGAGGCAAGGGATCTTGGTGTGTTGGTGGATAAGAATTTAAAGTTCAAAGGTCACATTGCAAAAGTTGCAAATACAACTCAGAGGATAATTGCGATGTTGAAGCGAACCTTGACATGTAAGGATTAAGGCAGTCATTTTGCTTTATAAGGCTTTGATAAGACCACACCTGGATTATTATGCGCAGATATGGTCTCCAGGGTTCCAAGGGGATAAAGAAGCTGTGGAAAGGGTGCAAAGAAGAGTTACAAAGATTATATCCGGATTATGGGATTTAGATTATGAGGACAGATTGCGAGTATGTGGATTACAGATTCTGCTTAACAGGAGAAAGAGGGGTGATATGATAGGGGTCTATAAACTTTTGAATGGGTGTTATAGGATTTGAACTGATGAAATTTTTCGTTATATGGAAGGCGGAGAGAGAACACGGGCGCATCCACGGAAGTTAAGGTTGTTCTCAGTCAAGAAAGGGGTAAGAGTTAGGTTTCTCTCCCAGAGAGCAGTGACTGAGTGGATTAATTTGCCCTTAGGGGTAGTGAATGCATCTAGTGTAAATGAATTTAAGGGAAGGTATGATAGCTGGTTTGGGTGATTTACAGCCTCCCTCGATGAGTCATTGACTCTCTGGAGGTCTCAAATAATAAAAGAAAATTCAACAATTTCTCTTAGATTCGCTAAGGTCATATGTATAGAATTTAAGGACAGGTTCGTCATCGTGGAGCAGTTTTTCTTGGTAACAATCCATCGAACCGGACAAGTGAACTGCACTGTTATAGCTCCCCTTCATTGGGATATGTTGAGCAGTTTCGTCATCCTGCAATTGCAGCAAAGAGGACGCTTGAACACAGCAGTTCAACTCTATCTGACATGTTTTTTGTATAGTATAATGCGTCTACATCCTCTGTCCAAAACGAAACCGAACTTTTCGAAAATAGAAGAAACTAGTGGCGCCACCTGTTGTATCTTTTTGTTGTCGAAGGCGGTAACCTTCATTAGTGTTGTGTCAACTGTTTATGACATGTTTCATTAGAAGCCGAGTTATAGTGCCAAGAGTGACTGCGTTTTGACGAACGGTCGTTTGGCACGATATTCATGCCGTACGTGACGAATTCTCGCTATCAATCGCTTCAAAACTTTGAGATAAAACTCACCATTGACCGTTTTGCCAGGCGGAACGAATTCTTTGTGGACAATGCCCTTGGAATCGTAGAAACAAATCAGCATTGTCTTTACTTTTGACTTCTCCAAGCGACTTTTTTTCGGATGCTCCTCTTCTGATGGTCTCCACTCAGCACTCTTCGCTTTTTTCTGGCTCATACTCAAAACACCACGTTTTGTCACCAACAACGATCGTTTCAAGGAAGTTTGAGTCCTTACGAGCGCTTTTAATGAAGTCCTTGCAGTGTTCAATTCGATACATTTTTTGGTCGTCGGTCAACTTGAGGGGAACGAATCGCGAATCAATTTACGAAGACCCAAAATGTTGTGTACAGTTGACTCTGGAATCCCCAATTCATCTTCAATCAATCTCACGGAGGATTTCGGGTTTTCTTTGATGAAATCACGCACGTTTGGGATGTTCTTCGCCCAGTCCAGTTTTTGGACGGACCGGCTTTTTTGTCGTCCTCAAGCGTCTCACGACCACTTTGAAATCGCTTAAACTACTCGTACACTTGAGTACGGGATAAGTATTCATCACCGTATGCTTTTTGAAGCATTTGATGCGTTTCGGTAAAAAACGTTTACCGAGTTTAACACAAAAGTCAATCGCAGTTCTCTGTTTGAAACTCATTTTCCGACAGTTCGTCAAATCACATTGTCACTCTTGGCACTAGAACTCGGCTTCTAGTGAAACAAATGTCATAAACAGTTGGAACAACACTAATGAAGGTTGTCGCTTTAGACAACAACAAGATACAACAGGTGGCGCCACTAGTTTCTTCTATTTTTGAAAAGTTCGGTTTCTTTTTGGACAGTGGGTGTAGTATGTATCATTATGATTATACAGCAGTAGGCCTATTGGCCTGTTACAATCTCGAGCTATTTTAGTGCAGTTTGTCTCTATTAGAATTTACTAATCACTGATTATCACCTTATAGTACAGCATATTGCAAATCTGCCTTGAGGGAGATACAAGCACCACCTAACTTCCGAAAGAAATTTTAGCTATCTAATAATCTCAGTAGTTTAGCTGTCAGAGCTGTAACTAAGAATTTTCTAAATATTTACAATAAGTAAAGAGGAAAGAAAGCTTTTAATCCCACTTTCCTGAGAGAGTTAATCGCGTCTTATATTTACAGTAAATTATGTAATCTTTCATTGACATTTTAAGAACGAGTCGAGGGCTTGTAGCAGAGTTAACTCTAGCGAAGCTGCAACAGCCCTCACCGATATTTGTACAAGTCTCTCGATATTTGTGAAGTCTGCTGGAGCGACTGAAACGGAGATACGAGCTTAACATAATTAGTTTGTCATCTTACAAAAATATGACTCAATTATTTTGGGATTTGCTACAAGTCGACACGCTTTGTTTTTCCACTGCTGAGAGACAGAACGAACGAACGAACGAGACGTCCGTGTAAGACTTATATAATTAGGATTGCCTTGTTCCTGCTGATTAGGTCAGGCGAGCATTAAATGGTAGTCTGAATACTTGAACTCAACCAAGACGAACATCATCTTTTGTTCTTCTTCTTCCCCCGCAATCATGCGAGTGTGGAAAGGTCAGAGGGCACACGTTGTTGTGTTTGCTTTTCTACTGCTCTTAGCTCCTGTTCTGGATTTGCGAGTTTAATGCCTGCATCGTAAAAATAAGTCTTTGTGTTATGATAAAGGATAAGCAGAGTAAAACAGATGGCTGTAGAAAGAGATAGAAAGTCGGGGCGGGGGGTTAGATGTGAATTTTGTTCGGTTGATGGTTTACATAGTTTTGGGCGGGTTCTATTTGGTACTGCTCAGATATCGCGTTCCAGGGATGGAATAGTTCGCGAGTTAGAGAGAATTTTGTATTATGTTTGAGTTTTAGTTGCAATTGTCCACCAAAATATCTCAAGTATCTGAAGACAATGAATGCTAAGTATGAAGTAGGGTTATATCTGTTAACTGCGTGTGTTTGCCTGTCCGGATTACCAGTTTGGCACGATGACCAACCCAAGTTTCAAAAAAAGAAATCTTCCCCATCTCCGTATGAGGCCAGCCAAATCAGCTTCGGTTGAAAAGCTCTTATGTGGGTCCTCTGGGCTTGAAAAGTAGGGAGAATGTCTGAGAGGAGAACAGTGTATCCCATCCTGTATAACGTCTTCTATTTCGGATCATTTGTAGGCTGAAGAAACAGCAAATCCATTATCTCGCCATGATCCATATTCAAAAACGAGAGTACAAGATCATTTAGATATAAAATAGTAAGTAATTATTAACAAAATAAAATAATAAACTAACCATCTATTCCCTTATAGGGAGTAAGCGAGGCCTTTAAACCTTATCTAGCTTTTGCAGACTAAGTGGGCAGTTCAATCTCTACCTGTAGCCAATCAGAGATAGCTGGCCCATGACTATCACTAATTATAGGCAGCCAGCGATGATGAGACTGGCAAACAAGTGCTGCCATCTCTTGGTACCTAAGGCTAACAGGATATGTTACTGTCTGAAATAATGTGGGTTCTACGGTCGATTTTCTTGAGTTTACGGGACGAAAAACCCGAGTTTCGAGAGAAAAAACCCGCTTGCTTGTGTCAGAGATTAAAGGTTGGTCGATTTGTAGAGCCTCTGCTACTAATGGCTCACGAAAAAAAAAGCAAGTTTGAGCATGGTTAGTAGTTGGAAGAGAAATATCGTTCGATGCTATTGGCACACTCTCCCTCGATGAGTCTTTGGACTCCCTGGAGGTGACATACTGTATAATAATAATAATAACTCGAGAACAGTCGAAGAACGGCTTAGAAAAAAAAATTGCTCCAATCGGCGACTAGACTCGAACTCTGTTCATCTTAGAATGCAAGCCACTTCCACTGAGCCACACAGGCCTTTATTAATTGTTGGGAAATAAAATTATTAATTCGTTCTCTCTTTTGCTTATCTCATACAGTTTGATTGTCTATTTAATTTAATTGCTCGGTGGGCCATTCGATAATTGTTAGAGATAAAATAATGAAAAAAGATATGAAACATAATCTTTATAATCTTCTACTATCGAATTTGAGACATACATACTCTCTAGAGGGGGGGGGGATTGAATAAAGATGAACCTTAATTAATTAGTACTTTATAGTTTTTCTAACTTTATAAATTATATGGTTTACAGTAAATTATCGAACCAAGTTTTAAATTTGTAAATTCTGCAGATTTTTTTTTTAAAGCTGATGACGTATCAGATAAAAGGTTGATGAGCGAATTTTGCTAGTAATTAGATGAGTCATCGAAAATTTTCTCATGGGATAACGTGTTGTTAAAATATCGAGACTGGTTGCTGCAGATATGGCTTGAAAGTTTTATTGTTTGACATTTTGAAGCTTTGTTTCAACTGCTAATGTGAAATAAAGCAATTCTACATTTATGAATACACATATCGGCAAAAACTATAATATAACACGACACTGCAGGTTTTTAGTGTGTGTGTGTGTGTGTGTGTGTGTGTGTGTGTGTAAAAATGAAGTCAACGTGGACAATTTTATGGTATCACATTTTGGGAGTATTTTTGTTGTTTGCTTACTGACATTTTGTCTATTTTTGGGGATAATATCTTTTCTTGTGGAATTTTTTATCTCTACGATGGCGACGATGATGTTTACTTTTGATGATGTTCTTCATGTTGGTAATATCCGAAACTTACCAAACATACACTATGGCGATGAATGACTCATCATTATCATGTCTTTCACCAAAAAGTATCCAGTTTTTCGAACACATTCCCTGTATATAATCATACTCAGACTCTTCCAGGCATGATCTATCAGAATAAGTGATAGCAGAATTATTTGCTAGGTGATTTGGAAGTCTTCTGACGCATTTTAGACCCCTGTACTACGAGCTACTTCATTTGTGGATATGACTCCATAGTTAATTAGGGTGTGTTAAGCATGCCATTGAAGGCTGTCATATTTTCACGTGAGTAGAGAGAAAAATGCTTTTATGGAAAACAGGATTTTTGAGGAAGAATAACTAGCCGTGGTTTCTCTTCTCAATACGCAGAAAACTAAATCACGTGACATTTTTAATGAAAAAAAATTGAAAGAATAATTTGTTAGTTGTTTGTTATTTTATTTTTAGTAACTGAAAGAGGAAATATTTGATTACAAATTTATGTGATTGGTTATTACTGCGAATCCGATCAGCTAGTTACCGACCCATTCATTCATTGTAATATATAACTTAATTATAAAATATTATAAATCCAATTAATTTAATATGTAAACAACTGCAATACAGCACTGCATAATGTTCAATAGCAATTCTATATTTCGAAAGACGATCCACCTGTCCAATTTATTCTGAAATTACAAGGCATTATTTGCCTCCATAATGAAATCGTGTTAGACAAGGGCAATCTTCCAATAAGAATGAAGTATATTTCCTTGGCACTGAACTGCTACAGAAAAGTTCATTCCTAGATATATCCGTGAAACTGCAGCAATGTCATTCTTTCCAAACTCGTGGCAATACATTAAATTAAATGGATGTTCTATGGATATACGAAACACATTATAGACGAGATCACAAAAGCTGTCATTGGAGCAGGTGGCTTCTCTGCATCACCTATATTTACCTTCACGCGATGCAAGCGAACCACTTCTATTCTTTACAGGTTTCGTGAACTAAGCTCAGCTAAATCGAATGGATTAAACCGAGACCGACTTGCATTACTTCATCAAAGACAAGTAGAAAACACAAGCTTTTGTTAGCGAAATATACAAAGTTTGATTATTCAATAAAAAAAGAGGTGTATAAAGATACATTATCTTGGCTACAAGTTTTATCTTTGTTGTTGGCAAGTATTTCGATTTAGCTTTCTGGTCCGAGAGTAGGACTAAAAGTTTTTCTTTATTACTATGGATACGAATTGTTTCCCCATCTTTTGATTCCTCCATCAACGAAAGAATTGTTTTACATTTGTGTGTAGTTTTATTGTGATGCTCTGGCGCGCGTTTCTTTATCAGGTACTGCTATAATAGGGAGGGTCAATGGACTGCAAACTTGCAGACTATTTTTGTGAACAACAACAACAAAACTTGTTTTGTAGTTCAACAGATATTGATCCTGCCGTAGTCACAGTTTAGTCCCCCCCCCCCCACCGCTTGATGGGAAGCAAGCATTTGAGATAAAAGTTGTTTTAAAAACTGTGCCACAGAAGCAACCAGGCGAAAATTATCAACATGGAAAAAAAAAAAAAAAAAAAAAAAAAAAACGCTTCGAAGGATATCGAACTAGAGTGGAAAAAATTGGTGATGTTGCCTCTGTCTGAATGTAGGTGATGCTCGGATGACACACAGGTTATTTACGACGACATGGAGAACCTAGAGGACGTTTATAGAACAAGTTAGTTGTGAAATAGAGGCTGAATGTAATAAGTGCTGACGTGGGTGTAATCTATGCTTTGTGTTTAGTTGTACACTCAGCATAATCTGCTGGTTTATCCGTGCGATACCGCTGTAGACAGCGTGGGTACAGGAGATAACATTGGAATGAGAATATTTATCAGTTCTACTCGCAGTTTCTCTTGTGTGCAATACAATAGTTTGTTTACTTAAAACAGTGGAAACATTTTTAAAACACTCCATATTGTATAAACTGGTTCTTAAATGAGGGGAGGGGGGGAGGAACGAACAATTTGTGGACCCTATTGGCTACTCAGACAGCTTTCCATTGTTGACGAGCTAAGCAAATCAACAGATTGCAGTAATCATAGATATCGTTGGCATGGAAATGGAACAATAGACACAAATTTATCTCTCGCTGATGTCGTAAGAAATTGAGGTGCAATAGGGGTGGAGATACAATGCGATAAATGATTGAAATTTGTTGTATACGCTTACAGTTAAGGAACAAGACACAGGTGGGTGGAGAAGCACTAACTGTTTAAGAGTTAAAAAGAAGTTGGCATTGAAACCCTTGGATCTGAAGCAAACAAAGGTAAGCATTGTTGTTTGAAGTGGAATTGTAGGGAGGGGGAATGGTGATTTTTCTCTGATAAAATGTTACTAGCATACAGTTCAATCCCAGAGTTTAGTTCAAAGAATCATACCGTCAACTGGATTCCAACCTGCACCCCGTTGGTTTCTAGAGCTGATAGCAACTATTCGGCCAACCGGACTGGCCTCCACATCGATAAACAGGGCTTAATAATACAAGTTAAATCCCACTTTGGAATAATGTGTGACAAGAAAATTCTTTGTTAAAAGGAGAGAGAGAGAGAGAGAGAGAGAGAGAAAGGAATAACCGGAAAATGGAAACCTCACACAGTCGGGAAACTCAAAAAAAATAAACAGAATTCGTTTACATCCGCAATTGTTCGAAATAATTCTCCCCATTCCCATAAATCACTGCAATGGTATATGATCACGTGGTATGCAAAAATTCATGACTTTTTTGTTGTAATATTAGCAACGTGATATTTTATAGAGGTCTTCATGTTAGGGAAGGATAAAAGATACCAATGACAAATGTATGACATCAACTATCTCTTTGCACCATGATCTTTGAATATAATAATAATTTTTATTTCTGCATTTTATCATTTACATTTAGATTTCAATTTAGTTTATTTTAATTCACAATTTATATTAGCAGTTTCTTTTTTTTTTTTTTTTGTTAACATGCAGTAGGAAATGGTGAATGCATTTTATTTCACTTTTTCACAATGCGATTTTTACATAGACTGTTATAAAACGTTATTACATTTACTGTTCAATATAAAGTACTGAGAACATTCATTTTTAATAAATGTCCATGATTGTTGCTGATATTGTTGCACTGAATTCTTGGTTTATTTGTGCCGGTGGGTAGCTTTACTGATGTCTTCTTCAAAACCTGTTCTAAGCTTATCTGAGGAAGGTATTAGATTACGGTGGTTTCGTTTCAGTATTAAGGACAAGCCATGTGTCAATTTAACTGTTTATATGTATGTGTATAGATACTATATAAAGATATAAATGCATTTTTGTTTCTGATTGGTATGTAGAAGTTAGCCCATGTGCCCATGGACAACCATTGTGCACATGCTTGCTTTAAACCTTTCTTGGGTGGGGAGGCAGCATGTGTTTCTGTCCTTGTATTGGTGTCTGAGAAAATTTCGTTATTTTTTTATTTTTTGAGTAATTTTCCATCTTGTTAGGATATGTGCTCATATATATATATAGCGCTCGTTTCAGCTCATTGTAGGTCCCCAGGTTTCTCTTGGCAAATGGCAGTTTGTTGATCATGTCAAGTATGTGGAAGCTTCGGGTGGCTTTACCGTAGTGGTTATTATATTGTACGTTACGTAGTTTGTTGACTGTGAACTTGTTATCTGATATGTTGTTCTCGTTACTCCGTAGGTTGGACTGAAATAATGTTTTACCATGACTGTGTAGTGATATAAGTGTTATACCTTAATATTTTGCAATGAATCTGAATTAATCTGGAATAATAATAATAATAATAATAATAATAATAATAATAATAATAATAATAATAATAATAATAATAATATATTTTTTTTTAAAATAATTTTATTTTATTTTTTTTTTACATTGCATACATTTGTTACAGTTATTATATGCATTACATTCATTTGTTTACATATGATATTTACATTACGTACATTGGTTTACATATAATACATACATTGGTTTTCTTGTGATACATACATTACATGCATTTGGATACATCTTGGATGAGAAGTAATTTTTTTTCCCTTTCATCCTCGAAGCTTAAATATAAGCTTATCTGAGGATGACACCAGTTGGTTATTATGTAGTTTTTTTGTTTTTTTTTTCTATGTTAGGATGCTACGGAATCTATGATTGAGAAATTCGCGCGCGCGCGCATTCACACGCACACGCACGCACGCACACACACACGCGCATCCCCCCCCCCACAATAAATTGGAATGTACTGATGCGTCGCTGAACTGGAAGCCTGAGCGAATATATTGTGTTTCATTAAGTTTGTATGGTATTTTAGGTGCGTGTTTCTTGTTCGTAGTATGTCCTTAGAGCTCTTTTCAGGCTATTGTAGTTTGTAAGGTTTCTGTATTCAAAAGGTAATTTGTTTATCATGTCTGGGATGTAGAAGTTTCGCGTGGCCTTTCCGTAGTGATTATTGTATTTATATGTGATATAATTAGTAGTCTGAGGTCTTGTTATACGGTATGTATTTCTAACTGTCCTGTAGTTGGCATCGAAATAATGTTTTAGCAAGGCTGCATAGTGACATAAATGTTTTGCTGTCAGTATTTTGTGTTCTGCCATTGCAATGTTTATAAGGTCGTGATTTTCTCTTTGTTCCCAAAAGATGAGTTTTGTCATTTTGTACTGTAGCGACATTAATCTATTTAATTTGTAGGGTGCACAGAAAGCATACGTTGTTATAGCGTATCTTAGTATATTTTGGCATAGTGCTTTGTATATTAGTGTTTTTAGGAGTATGGGAACTATGTCTTTTAATCTGTAGAGTTTGCCACTTATTGTTCGGAGTTTGTTGTGTAGATGTTTTATATGGCTATTCCAGTTCATATCTGCATCGAGGTAAATTCCAAGATATCGTATTGTTTCAACCTGAGTGATTGTAGTGGTTTTGCTGTTCTGTGTGTTTTTTGTGTTGGAAAGTGGATGTTGGATGGTTATATATTTGTTATCAACTGGTCGAGTCAGTGGATTTCTGAATATCATTAATTTTGTCTTTTCTGAGTTTAGGTGTATGGAGTTTTTCGTGAGCCAGTCTATGATCAGATTTATATCATGTTGCATATTTGTTTGGGCTATGCTTGCGTTATTGTGGATTGATATTATTGCTGTATCGTCTGTGTATTGGAATATCTTACCTTTGAGTGGTAACTGAATAATATCGTTCGTGTAAATGTTGAATAGAGTTGGGGAGAGTACAGCTCCCTGTGGCACTCCACAGGTTACTGGTAGCTCTCTGCTTCGGTTTGATCCGATACGTGTGATATGCTTTCTATTTTGGAGGTAGTTTGTAAACCACCTGTGAAGAGGCCCGTCTATTCCAACATGCCTCAGCTTTTCTAACAAGGTTTGATGTGTGAGTGTATCGAATGCTTTGGTTAGATCTATAAAGACTACCATGGCTATTTTGTTTTTGTCTAAGGCGGTATTAATTACGTCTGTAAAGTCTTCCAAGAGAGATGTTGTTCCCTTATTTTTCTGAAAACCATATTGTGTTTAAGGGATAATATTAAAGATCTCAGTGTATGCTGTGAGTTTCTTCAGTATGATCCGCTGCATAATTTGATTGATAATTGGTAATGTTGCTATGGGTCTGTAATTGCTGATTAAATTTCTTTTTCCTTGTTTGTATATGGGTGTAATTATGGCGGTCTTTAGCATACTTGGTATCTGTCCTGTTTTAAATATTTTATTTATTAGTTTTAGTAGGATAGGACTTAAACTAGTTGCATGTTGCTTTATATCTTTAGGTCTGATACCATCTATTCCTGGGCCTTTGTTTGGTTTGATTTGATGTATTATTTGAATAATAATAATGATTTGAATAATAATATTGATTTGAATAATAATAATAATAATAATAATAATAATAATAATAATAACGGAAAGAAAATGAAATATTTTCGCAGTCAGTAGGTTATAGTAGCATACGGCATAGAAATGGGTGCCATTCTAGAATTCGAAGTAAGCATTTTTATAATAATGATCGCTATTGCTGGTTTAGGTGTACTCAGTAGACTATATATTTATTCTGATGTGAAATTATGTTACAACGTAGTCTGGAGATTATATTTCTCATTTAATTCACACACACACACATGTGTGTGTGTGTGTGTGTGTGTGTGTGTGTGTGTGTGTGTGTGTGTGTGTGTGTGTGTGTGTGTGTGTGTGTGTGTGTGTGTGTGTGCAAATTAAATGAGAAATATATACAGGGCGGTTCAAAATTCCACATACAAACTTTGAGGGGAGGCAGAGAACATCAAAATCAACCATATTCACATAGGAAAGCATGACCGGAAACGCCACCGGAAGGTACTAACAGGGACACAAAGATACAGAAATAACACGAGGCAGTAAGTAGTGTAAAAAAACTTTATTAGGCGTAATTGAACAGTTCAATAGTAGTTGGATACATAATATGGTAAACCAGGTGCATGTCTGCCATCTCAGCGTTCGTAAAACGACGCATGTTCTTTGTACGACGTCAAAAGCTTGAATGAGGAAGGCCCAATTGCTCACCTGGAGCGCTGGTGAACAACTCCACTTATCACTTTCGAGTGGCGTTTCCGGTCATACTTTCCTATGTGAATATGGTTGATTGTGGTGTTCTCTACCTCCCGTCAAAGTTTGTACGTGGAATTTTGAACCATCCACGATTCGAAGTTAGTTAATATTCTTCAACATATTCCCCAACATAAGGAACAATCACAAGTTTGCCATAAAAACATTTATACATAATTTAATTCGAGAAATTAAAACAGTTCTTAAAAGAACTGGGCGATGGACTGAGTCCTTGACTCTTTATCCCGTCATCTGAATGAAGAGAATCTGTGTAGATGGAGTGTTATAAAGCTAAAAGCTCCAATCATGGCTGGGTAACGGGAAATAGCCGAGGCTACAGCATTGTCATTCCTTACCTTGGAAGTCCTAGAAAGGACTTCAAAAGTAAATTAAAACAGTCCTTATAAGGACTGGCTTAAAGGGGCGAAGCAAGAATGCTTTTCATATTCCCCGTTATCTGTAGAGGACAGTGTAGGGATAAGGTGTTATTGAGCAATTAAAGCTCTGATCATGGCAGGAGGGTAACAGCAATAGCCGAGCCTCAGTTAGAACTTCATTGGCTACAGCATTGCCATCCATCACCCTCCAAGAGTATTGGATTGAATGAATCAATCACCACATCTCACGGTCGATTGATTCCTAATCCTCGATCGAATTAAAACAGATAACAGTGAACTTCGCCATTATTTTATATATGTAAAAAACAAAATGGTTTATTATTTAACTTTTATTTTTTTGAAATTTTATATAATTTTAGGAAGAATATTTATTAATTTATTTTATTTAGATATAATTTTTTTCTTTTTATTAATTTAATTTTAAACATTAGTATTTTAAAATTGAAAAATCGATAGTTATAAGATTCAAATAACACTTGATGACGAGATTAAACAGTTGTAAATAGTTAAGAAGATATTTGCATACATACGTGAATATAATTTATTTTCAGTATACATAATAATATATACTAGAAATCAATAAACTGATAAATAAAATATATACACATGGGAAAAGATACAATTCATATAATAAATTCTTACAAGTTTTCTAACATTACTAAATAGTATATCACAGTTTGCTCAACCTTGAACTATATGAAACTGCTACACGATAAAGATAACAACAGCGTATGTACGATAACGAATAAAAAAAACTGATATTAATTATTCTTAAGTGAATTTTTTTTGTTGTTGTTGGTTGCTCAACGTCAGCACGTAAAGAAAACACTCATATAATTTTTTTAAATATAAAATGGGGTATCTTATAGGTGCAGTGTATGTTCACACTTTTAAAACATGGAACCACTGCGTTAATAGCAGAAAAGTAAGTCATCCAAGATGGATGCCGTAGTGATATTTTATAAAGTTCTCCACATCCGGGTAGTAACACTGGTTTCCTAGTAACACTTAATCGACAGGATTTGCATTGAACGTGAATGCGTTTGGATTGATTTTTAGCGAGTTCTGAAGTGCGTATTGAACCATTTTTCTGTCTTCAGCTGTCGCTGTCCTGTTTAACGTCTCCCTGCATGACAGAATAGCAGGGAGAAAAAAAAAAACAGCCGAGGATTTTAATCAATAAATTGGCTTTGGAGTTTCTTGTAGTAGAGAGAATAAAAAAGACATTTTTGGGAAATAAAGTCGATGGTCCACTGATGATGCAGTGGATTTTGTCAAGAAGACAAGCAAGATACTTTCACAAATCTTGACCGTGTGCAGAATTTCCCAAAATTTGCTTTTCGGTGTAGAGAATGTCAGAATAAATTCATTTAATTTATTATGTGATGTTCACAATATAATTGTAAGAAAATATTTAATTTAACAGAATTGATTTTTAAAATTAGTTAATTCTATTTTATATTTAATTTAAGAATATTGTTTAAAAAATATAAGAATATCCAAGAAAATGAACGCTAAATAAATATTATTGACACAAAAAATCTCATTTTTACATTGAAAAGCCAATTCATTCCTCAAGACTATCACGTATACAGACCCATGCGTCTCTATTTTTTAAAATCCAATTTTAAAGTTAATTTAAAAAATCATACAAAAGATTTTAAAAGAGGAGAAATACAGTTCCACTAATCAGTGGAACTGTATTTAATCTAAAATATCTACATCACTACAGAACAACAAACTAAGAAAGTTACACAATCAGTAAACAGAAAAAGGTGACGTTCATGCCATACAAAAAACAAAAAAAAAAAAACCTTGCCATAAAAAAGTACTAGTACCACCAAAGAATGAGTTCTGATTTGTATGGAACGAAAAAGCTGTTGAGTGTTATCCATGAAAAAGAGCGATTCAATGTTAGCAGTGAATTATATCTATTATTTTAAATAGCCGATGAGTTATAAAATCGAGAAATAAGAGAAGGCAAAAAAAAAAAAAAACGCAAACCACTCAATAATATTTCATATAATGTAGGCAGCCCACTAAAATTTAATATAACAATAAATAATTATAGCGTAACCTGTAATAACATAATAATAATATAACAATAGCAGCATCAGCGCCACCACCAGGAACAACGACAATAACAATAATAATAATCCACTAACGACTTTTATTCTCCAAAGAGGATCGACGAAAATCCTTTAGCAGCAGCTAACTTTTTATTGATGACAGGTGGCCCCGCATTTGATCCATCCTTCAGCTTTAACTGATAGTAAGCTCCTGTTATCATTGAATTAAAACTTTCGGAAGAGAGAGAGAGAGAGAGTACTGCATATAATTACAGCCATCTTGTGGCCGTAAATCCTAACACCAGTATTACCGTATATAATAGTATGAGTAAATTAAAAAAAATAAATGAAATGAATAAGTATAAATAAAGAAATAAATTTAATAATTAACATAATTCTAAACAAAATGTTTTTTTAACTGTAAGAAAACACAATTGCAGTATCACTTCACTGAAATCCTTAATTTATTGAGAAATATCTTTAAACAATGGGGGTCTGTAAAGTTTTATAACGTATAATTCTTCGAGCACCTGTAGAAGCTAAATAAATAAAATGTATCACTACTGTTACAAAATAATAAATAATTAAATATGGCATGAAAACAACAATTACCAAACAGGAATTGCATCAAAGAGACACTTGTATTAGTTATGATCGCTGTAGGAGTAGAATAGCCTTCGACCTTTTGTATTTGTAGTGCTCTGTTTCATTGTAGTTGATAGCTTGTACGATCAGCGGGTTTGAATGCGAACTTGACGAAGTATTTTTCTGCCAGATCACAAAGAAGGGATGAGATGTATGGAATGCCGGTTTCTCGATGAATCTGTAAATTTCTGATAAACCATGGGGCATCTAAAATCATCCTTAGACACTTATTTTGGATCTTTCCCGTTTTGAAATGTTTAATCGTGAAGTGTGACTCCATGCTGGTGAGGCGTAAGTGATAACTGGACGTATAACCATCCTGCAAAGTAGTAATTTATTTTGTGAGTTCAGTTTACTCTTGCAGTTGACCATTGGGTAGAGTTGAGCTATTACTTTGGATGTCTTGGAGTCAATGAGATTGATGTGCTTGTTAAAAAGGAGTTTCTTATCCTGTAGTACCCCAAGATATTTGGTCTCTGATTGCCACGGGATCTTTTGACCAGAGAGCAAGATGTCTTCTTTAATGCAGACCTTTTTTCTTGAGAATAACATGGCTGAGCTTTTGAGGGGGTTTACTTGAATCCTCCAGTTGGGGAACCATTTTTCCAGTGCGTTGATACTTCCTTGGAATCTACTGATTGCCAGGCGAGGGCTGAGAGACCTTGCTACAATAGCGGTGTCGTCGACATAAAGGGCCGTAATGGTTGTTCTTGAATTTAGAGGGATGTCTGATACGTAAATTGTGAACAGTAGTGGGGCCAGAAGGGAACCTTGAGGTACACCATCTAGAATTTTGCGCCTTGATGAAACAATTCCGTTTAGCTTTACTTGCATGTAAGGCCTTTGATAAGGTCTGGCACCAAGGCCTTATCTCCAAACTTATTGAAAACAGCATCCCAATTAAGCTAGTAAAACTTATCAACTCATACCTTAGCGATGTTGTTTTCAATAAGTTTGAAGATAAGGCCTTGATGCCAGACCTTATCAAAGGCCTTGGCGACATCCAAGAACACAACAGCAGTGTGGAGGTGCCAGTTGAAACCATGGATGATGTGTTCTGTTAATCGGTGAATTTGTTGCACTGTGCTGTGAGCTTTGCGAAAACCAAATTGCTCATTTGGAATTATTTAATGTTTGTCCTCTGCTAGTTGTAGCCTTGTTAGGATGACTTTTTCTGTTACTTTGTCGAGACAGGAAAGAAGACTGATGGGCCTGTAGCTTTGGGGGAGTTGTGGGTTATTACCAGGCTTTTTCAGAGGGATGATGTCCGCGATTTTCCAATCTGCAGGAAAGTACTGGAGTCTTAATGTGGAATTGGTAATATTAACTAAATGAATTATGGCCTACCTGGGAGTAATTTTATTATTCTATTGATGATGCCGTCGGCACCAGGAGCCTTTTTATTCCTCAATTGGGATATAGTGTTAATTATTTCTGTTGGAATAATGGGGGTGATGAGCTCTGAATCATCCATAGGCTGTCTTAAGGCTTTTTTGACTTAAATGAGATTAATATTTAAGTTTTCGTAAGATGAGCTGCATTGATTTTACAGATTGTCAATTAGGGCTTCTACTTTTTCTTTATCTGAGTGTGCAATTCCATGTTTAATCTTCATAGGGGAAAGGAGTTGTCTTTTGTTACGAAGAGTTTTTAGAAATTTCCACATGGAGTTATCTTCTGGGTTGATTTCCCCGAGTTTGGATTCCCATTCGGAATTCCTGTGTTTCTGGAGAGTCTCGAACCTCTCTGTTCAGGTTGTTTAAGGTTGTTGTATCCTGCGGGGCTCTCTTGTTGTGGTATCTCTTTCTTTTTAGCCAAATGTGGTCCATGATCTCTTCCGGAATCCGACTGGATGAGTGGAAGACAATGGTTTGTGTGATTGATGTAATTACTGCGTTAATTTGTCTTGTTAGTTTGCCTACGGCTAAGTCTATGTCTTCTTTTTTGCGAATAACAGGAGGTGGGTCGATGTGATCTGGGGGAATCTTAGAGCGCTTATCCCATGCTATAAAAGAATGTTGAAAAGAGAGCTGATCCTGAGTACCTAGCTTGAGCTGGATGAGATTATGATCTGAAGTAAGCACTTCTAATGTCTCCGGCTGATATTGATATCTGATGTTACTGAGGATGACGATGTCTAGTGCATCCGAACTTCCTGATGGGTTGTAGTGGGTGGGCTCAGTAGGTCCAGCTACTATTGATGAGTTCAGTAACGTGCAGTTAAATAAATTACGGCCTTTGGAGTTGATTGACGAACTGAACAAAGCTCTCTGTTTGGAGTTGAGGTCTCCTGCTATAATCATGGAATCCGTGGAGCCGAGGATGGAGTCTAAATCCGATGTCAATAGTGGAATGCTGGGAAGATTGTACGCTGCATGCATTTTAAGTCTACCTGCGTCGTTGGTGTGCACCTCCACACCTGTCACTTCACGGTTTAACCACCTCACTGGCCTTTATGGATCAAATACGCATCCTCATATGATTCGTATCCACCATATATTTCAATGTAATATCAATGGTATTATAATTTTAATATGCACTTCGCATCCATGATAACTTTCACGTCTATAGACGTCTTGGCCGGTAGCGTGGTTTTAAACTTTCTGCACTTAAATAATTTTATCAAAAATGGCTGTGCCACCACCACTAGAGTTAAGTATGTCTGTCCTATATAGTATATATCCTCTTAATCTTGGGTTGTTAGATGGTATGAGGTGGGATTCGCTGATCAAGATTATGTCCCGATTGTATCTGTTTGCGAATTCTTGCAGCTCAAGAATTTTATTTATCAGGCCATTAGCATTCCCTGCTATAATCATGAGGGAGTTTGGTTTGAATTTTTTATACATTGTAGAGAGCTGTCAATATGGATTAGGTTTCTAGATAAAATCTCTTTTTGGAAGATGGTGAAGTGCTTGCTTTGCTGAATTCATGCAGCACTGTGGCAAGTGAAGCAGGTAGAACTGATGTTAACTTGGAGCTTGTTTGCTCTTGAGATGAAGGAATCTGAGTTCGTGCTGGCTCTGCGTATGTCGTAGTCATGGATGAAGGTCGCGTGCTTTCCTGTACTGCTGAATGTGAGGTATTTCGATCAGGAGGGCGACCTACTTGGTTGCTTATGGTGTCAATTGCATGGGGGAGCAGGGTTCACTCTTGCTGAGTGAACCCATTTTTCGGGTGGAAAAGGCACCCCTTGTAATTAACGGGATGTGGTCCTCTACAGCTAGCACAACAGGCAGGTGTGGATCTTGGCTTGGTGCTGGTGTTGGTCTGGTGTCCCTCTCCACATTTCAGACATCTGTAGGCAGCTCTGCACAGCTTTTGGGCGTGCCCGAATTTTTGGCATCTGTGGAATTTCCCTGCCGATTCCTTCTTCCTTAGAGGCTGGTTGTAATTGTGAGCCTGAAAATATCTGTCACTTCATCTAGCCTTTTCTGTGCATTGCTGATTTAGACCAACACAGGCGGCATTGGCCTTTTGTCAGATCACAGCATCCTGCTGACTTTGATTGGGATTAGTCCTTGGCTGATGAGGTCGGTGATCTCATCAGTTGTGATGCCCTCAGCAACCCAGCTAAGATTCACTTTAAGATATTTCTAGCTTGCTAATGCGAAGATATGGAAGGTCAATTTGAAGTTGTCCAGCATTTTCGTCATCCTACGATAATCTGAAACAGTAGCAGGATGAATCTTTACACCCTCATCAGTATTTCTTGCCCTGGAGAAGTTGATGTTTTGTTCTCCCAGGGACCTTGAGACCGAGGTCCACTTTTCTTTGTCTCGGAGGATAATTGGAGGGACCTTTTCTTTTCTATCTTGGGTATCATGTGTTGCTACATCCTCTTCCATATCACCTTCAGATGTTCTTCGTCTTTTGTTGGATTGTTCCTCCTAAGAACAATCATATTGTTGGTGGGGTCTTTAGTGGAACAGGTGTGAAGTCCCCTTCAGTGTCCACATGAACTTCTTCCGTGCCACTAACCTGAGTGTAGAGATTCAGACAGCCAGGATATTCCGTACCAAATTTATTTAAGGTAAATTTAAGAATCGAATGTCGGATCATGTTTAAATTTTGAATGCCATGCTTAATGTCATTTTCCATTATTCCATTAACATTTTCCATTATTGTTCACCGCACACTGTCAAAGAATATTCAGGTGTCTATAGATAATCCTGTAGACTTTGGGGGGTCCACTGGCAAATCCGTAGAGAAACACGGGTGTTTACCAGCAAAACAACATATGTTAAAGTTTATAATGTCCTAATAACAGGGGGAAGGAGTGTCGAGAACTCACTTGGCCACAGAGCGAAAACCTCCCTCCCTAAAGTATAGTACCATACATTCACCGCTGGTGTTAGCGCCAGTGCAATGTGAGATTCCCGAAAAACCTTATAAAATTCAATCAGGTACAGTCTAAAATAACATGTCCGATCTCGTCATAAGTCACCGTCCAATTTTCAGTAGAAAATTGGAAGGTGACTTATGACGAAGTAAGGGGTGAAGCAAGAATGCTTTTCATCTTCCCCGTTATCTGTAGAAGACAGTGTAGGGATAAGTGTTATTGAGCTATTAAAGCTCTGATCATGGCAGGAGGGTAACAGCAACAGCCGAGCTTTAGTTAGAACTTCATTGGCCACAGCATTGGCGTCTATTACCCTCCAAGGGTATTAATCTCGCATTAATCCTTATAAGGACTGGCTTAAAGGGGCGAAGCAAGATTGCTTTTCATATTCCACGTTGTCTGTAGAGGACAGTGTAAGGATAAGGTGTTATTGCACTATAAAGCTCTGATCATGGCAAGAGGGTAACAGCAATAGCCGAGCCTCAGTTAGAACTTCATTGGCTACAGCATTGCCGTCCATTACCCTCCCTGGGTACCAATTTTAATCGCCTCGTACGACATGCATTAGCTACATTGGTGCTATTCTTATTCCGGCAACCACACTGGGACGCATTAATCCTTATAGTCCTTATAAGGACTTGCTTAAAGGGGCGAAGCAAGAATGCTTTTCATATTATTGAGCTATTAAAGCTCTGATCATGGCAGGAGGGTAACAGCAATAGCCAAGCCTCAGTTAAAACTTCATTGGCTACAGCATTGCCATCTATTACCCTACAAGGGTATTAATCATCGCATCTCACGGTCAACCATTCCCCACCCCCCACGTTATAGTCCATGTAAAATTATTAATATTTTTAATGGGAAACAATAAAAGGTGTTTGAGATATTTAAGTTTTTTTAGTTAATTTATTAATTAATCAGTAAAATTATTTATGAAGTCCAAAATGCTTTTAAATTATAATTTTTAAATATATTTTGAGAAATTTATTTGCAATTCATAAAGGATGGTTAACCATTTCCGGAAATTTTACTCTTTGATCATAAAGTTGTAATACGACCACTCTTCATATTATAGGTCTGAAGTGGCTTGAAAAAGTTCAATTCTCTATCCAGAACAGGGTTTCTGGATTATAACTCTTCGTCAAATAGCCACAGTACTAATGCTTTCAAAATCAAATCAACTCTGGGGATTTTTTTAGGACGTTGCTGGCATACGCATCTAGTTATTATTATTTTTTTTTCTCTACTGAAAAACTACTACAACGTACATGATTGCATCGAGGAATTATAATGTTTAGTAAATAAAGTGAAAAAGAATGGGAGCTGCATCGGACTACACATAATATAAAAATATTTATTTTTTTTTTTTTTTTCGTGCATTGACTAAGAAATAAATAATATCGAATCCTGAGATACCCAATATCGGATTTTTTTCCCCAAGCCAGTAATGGGATTTGAAGAACCGTTATAATTTTTTTTAAACTAAAGACGAGTTAGTTGGTCTCATCGTATAGATGTGAGAGGATCTTACTACCAGAAACTTAGGTTTTTTTCGTTCCACAAAACAGAACCTTAATAGATATAATAAAATTATCTGGCCTGGTTAACGGAGCCGTTAGCGTACTAACTCTCCAACCAACACATTGCGGGTTCGAATCCCATCGTGGTATGGATGTTCGTGATTTTCTTTAAATGGCAGATGAATGTCACCGACCGGTGTCAGACCACCTTCCCATGAAAAAAAGTTCCATATTTGGTCTCTAGAACAGGGCTTCCGGAGTATGTAAAAAATAAATAAAAAAATGTAAAATGGATAAAAATGGGAAAAAATCGTAACCCACTCTCAGGGTACAAAATACACTTAGATTTGCAAATAACGTTTCGTGCATGAGACCAACATAAAAGCCTCTAGCAAGAATATAGGATGTATGCTTACTGGAGGATGGCCTTTTGGCTAGAGACCAAGGACAGTATTCACTTGTTCTTTGTCAAACTAGCCTGGCTATGCAATGTGCATATCAAATAGTGGTCTTCGTGGAATATCTGATGTGTCTTTTTGTGTTTCCCAAGAAATACGGTTTACGAAGCTTCCCAATTCTTTAATAAAAAGAAAAAAAAAATAGAGAGAGAGGACTTATGCGTCTAGATCGGTTATGTCAACTTTGACTTCAGTGATGAACTGAAAGCTTAGAGAAAAATGAACCGAAAAAAGGACATCAATGGATTCAATGTTTTGAACTCTTCCCCAGGGTTGTAGTCGGGACAGGGTGCGGCAGGGTGACGCCCTGGTACTTTTTTAAAACTATCAAAATTTTTAAATTCATTATAATAAATTATAAGAATTATAATAATGAGACTTATGATGCATTTCCAGCTTTCGGTCAAAAGTACAGCTTGCTGCTCTTGTCATTTTGGTTTCAGAAAACAAGGCAATCTCTCTGCCATATAGCCGTCGCAATAATAATAATAATAATAATAATAATAATAATAATAATAATAATAATAATAATAATAATAATAATAATAATAATGCTACACTTCGTGCTCAGGATTTTTGTTTCCACGGTAGAGTCCTGGCACTATTTTTTTAGGACTGCACCCCTGCTCTTCCCCCTCCAAAAAATATCTTTCTTACCACATACTTTCGGATTTTCTGGAACACACTTCCAGATGGAATAAACAGAGAATGTGGGTGACTTTGTTAGCAGTATATTTGTCTAAACTTTCGTATAATTTCGATGCTCTAACAAATTTCATTTAGGTCTCCATTTTGTCATCGTTCAACCTCGAACTCAGAGAAGCACCCTTTTCTCCTGTTCATTGATTTCTGTTCCTTCTCTTCTTCTTCTTCTTCCACCAGTCTTTCTGTTCACAACGTGCAATTGTTTAGACTGCATATCCATGAATCTTTCGTCAACTCTTTTTTTAACTTATCCACATTACTCAAATACATTTTGTGTTCAATTCTTCCAGGTTGCAAGTTCTATTAAGAAATATTTTAAGTTAAGAAAGAAATTTCTTCTTGAGTAATGATCAATTGCATCATACATACACAACTCGATGTTTTTTCTGGTCATAAAAAATTCTTTATATCTCGTGTTATTCAGTCTACAAATAGAAGTTAACAGTTCTTCCCATTGCATTTCTTTGGAAGGAGTTACAGTATTTATCGGCAATGTGATTAAGCAGGATGCGTTTGATATGGTTGTTCTGTAGAGAGTTCCATTTCCATTGATTTTCAACATTTTCCGTTCGCAATTGTCCCCGTGGTTGATAATGATCGCCTACTCTGTGATACTAATTGTCATCTATGCGCAAAAGATCTCTCTCTTCCTCTCTTTCAATATTTCTTGGAGCCCGTAAGATATTTGCATTATACTGTCGTAACTTCCTTGATGCTACATTAGAACAGAGAGAGAGAGAGAGAGAGAGAGAGAGAGAGAGAGAGAGAGAGAGAGAGAGAGAGAGAGAGAGAGAGAGAGAGAGATTTGATTCCTGTCATTAACTAGAGAACGTTGTTTTAAACAGATTGCTATCAGTTGATCTTTGAAGCCATAGGTCTCCAAAAATAGTGCTAAAGGGATATTATATTTTAGAAAATGAAATTAAGTTATAAATATGTATTATATTATTATTTTACTTTTATTTAATTTCTTTAATAATGAAGTATAATAATTATTTCTTTGTTTTTAATTTTATTCAAAGACACTCTAATGTATTTTAAATCATAAAATTATTTTCAATTAAAGGAGATATCTTGCTCCAGTGTGGTGGTCGGGATAAAAATAGCTACATTGCATGAGCTACTAAAATGGGTTACCAGGGAGGGTAATAGATGGCAATGCTGTAGCCAATGAAGTTCTGAGGCTCGGCTCTTGCTGTTACACTCCTGCCGTGATCAGAGCTTTATATAGCTCAATAACACCCTATCCTTTGCTCTCTGGTCAAAAGATCCCATGGCAATCAGAGACCAAATATCTTGGGGTACTACTGGATAAGAAACTTCTTTTTAACAAGCACGTAAATTTCATTGGCTCCAAGACTTCCAAAGTAATAGCTCAGCTCTACCCAATGATCAACCACAAGAGCAACTTGAACTTACAAAATAAATTACTACTTTACCAGATGGTCATATGTCCAGTTATTATCTACGCCTCACCAGCATGGAGGCACACTTCAAGATCAAACATTTCAAAACTACAAAGAATCCAAAATAAGTGCCTAAGGATGATCCTAGACGCCTCATGGTTTATCAGAAATTCACAGATTCATCGAGAAACCGGCATTCCATCCACCTCCTCCCTTCATCGTGATCTCGCAGAAAAATTCTTCGTCAAGTTCGCATTCAAACCCGCTGATCGTACAAGCTGTCAATTACAACGAAACAGATTACTACAAATACAAAAGACCGAAGGCTATTCTACTCCCAACTGATCATAGCTAACCCAACTGTCCCCAGAGTGCGACCTTAATTGCTCACAAAACTCCCTGTCCCAAATAACTCTCATTGCAGACAAAGGGGAATATGAAAAGCGCTCGTGCTTCACCCATCCTGACAGTAACGTAAAAACGTTAATTTATTTTCAAGTAGCTGAAGTTGATAAAATGCAGTTGAAGTCTCCAATGATGAAATTTAGAATCTTGAGCAGGAACTTTTCTAGTTGTTTCATTTGAACAATTATATTTCAATCAATAAGCCAAAACCGAAAATGGCTATAGATTCAATAGTAATAATTATCTGTTTGACTATACAATAATGTTATTTCGAAACCGATCATTTTTTTTCTATTTTTACTTATTGTTCTCATCTTTGTAGATCTAAAATGGAAGTATTAAACAAACTTTGGATTTGAGGACACGCTTTAGTGATATGTTTTATCATTAGTGCTGTCAATGGTAAATAATGTAAGTTTCGATTTGTAATGTTTGCTTTGGTTATTGTTCCACCACTGATGCTATTTAGTTAACTTACCAAGTTTACTTAAAACCGTCACATTAACAGTTTCCTTTGTGTCTAGACATTGTTCTGATTGTTAATTATCAATTAAATGATGAGTCTTTGAACAAAATATTCTAAAAAAATACTGATTCCGTTGTCTTAAGTCCAACTACTGAATACTTGAATGACAACGTTGGTTATTTTTCCCTCCAAAATTCAGAATTTTAAACTCTGCAGTGTGCATATCCTCATTTTCAAGTTCTTTGATTCTCGAATACAAAATGTTATTTCGTCTTTTTCTGCTTCTGTTTCTAAGAGTGCAACCAATGTGCTTTTAGGAGATCTTCCCACCAGTTAGATAATCGTCCTCCATCTCTTCAACCTTGATCGTAATTTGACATTCACATTTGCTTTAACAGTGATGTCCTCTATAAGTGGGATCCAGTCTCAATTTATTTCTGTTTGTTGATTGTTTTGATTGCAAGTAACACGTGAGATTAAAGATATTATAATTCTATCAATATAGGGTATGAACGAATTTGGGGATGCTAAGCGAGTTGATTCTATTTCTCACTTGCCTTTTATTTGTATATTATTATTATTATTATTTTTTTTTATGTCAGTCCTGTCCATGAGATGTTATAAACTGGTAGCACACTACGTATACCATGTTGGTTCCTGTTTCAGAGAGCTAAAACAGAACTTTTCTAAAATTCTTCAGATCTCCAAAAAGCGGGACAGTAGTTTCACATAGAACGATGCCGTTCATCTTCCACTTAAAAACGTTCCCAAAAGTCAATACCCCAAATCTGTTGATCGGGTGGGAGGATGTATGTTATTCTCTCGAAGTAGGCAAGTGGCCAAAAATTATTCAAGATCCGATTGTCTACTTTCAGGTGTCTATTTAATTGTTTGCCTAATTAGTTGGGTTGCAAGCACTTAAGTGCCCGTGGCTTCCAAGTGTCCTCGGACTTCCCAACTGTAATACGAGAATAAAGCGGTTACCCCTTTGCCTCTAAGTATTCTTGTCTCTAAACTGCATGTGTTCTACTGTTTGAGGGAAGAAAAACCCGAGTTTCCGGGAGGAAAAAATTCTCTACCTGTGTATGAGACCGGCTAACTCACCTTTAGTCGAAAAAGACCAGATAAAGTTCCTCACGTTACTTACAGGAATCGAGCCCACTTCTTTCCGGCCAAAATGCTTCGTCTATACTGACTGAGCTACGGAGGCTCTCCATTTTTTGCATGTACAACAATAATTTCTTTTGCCAACCCTTTTGGACAATTAATTAAATTACAATTCCTTCCATCCATCTAGAAAGAAATTTATTATTATTATTTAATGTCGCAATGACAGCAAAGGTCATACTGAGCCATACATATAGCAGTACACAAGGTGAGACAACCACAAACATCCATGCCTAAAGTGAGATTCGAACCCGCGACCTGCTGGTTGGAGAGCGGATACGCTAATCATCAGCCAACCAGGCCTTTTTCTGTGTGTGTGTGTGTGTGTGTGTGTGTGTGTGTGTGTGTGTGTGTGTGTGTGTGTGTGTGTGTGTGTGTGTGTGTGTGTGTGTGTGTGTGTGTGTGTGTGTGTGTGTGTGTGTGTGTGTGTGTGTGTGTGTGTGTGGTCTCTAGAGATTTTCATTCATCTCATTCATTTTATGGTCTCTAGAGCAGCGTTGCCGATCATGTAACCTTCCGTCCACATATGACACTAATATATACGAAAGTTTGAAAACAATCGTGAATGAGATTCACGTAAAAATATACCCAAATATTCCGTCTGACATCACCGGTGATCCCTTTAAAGTTCTTTAATGAATGTTAAAGTAATACTAAATTATATTAAATATTATAATAATTATAATTATAATATTAAATGACAATAATATTAAATTATATTTTCCACCAATTTTAAATTAATTCTTTGCGACCTTCTTTTATTAACTTAGCCTTTTCTGCTTTCTTTATTTCCTGTTGTCTGCTTCATTGGATGATGAAGCATAACAGATGAGATTCTGTAAATAGAGGTCTTTCAAAGCTGACTGACTTATTCCTTTTATGGGTCTGATGACCTATTTTCTTCCGTTTCCATCTGATTATCTGAGCCAGATGAGGCAGAAGTTTCTATCTCTAAAAACTGAAGATCATTCTTGCTCTCTCTCTCTGATACTGTAAATTATCGCTATTATTTTTACTGCGATCACCCCTTGAATTCACTGAGGCACTTTCTTCGTCTACATGCTTTTGTTGCACAAATAATTTCTCACTAAATCTTTCGCTTTCCTTTTTCGTTCATCATATAGTTCAGAATATTGACATTACCTTTTATTTCTTCTGTACAACCAATATGCTTGTTTTTTGTTCTTCTTTAATGCTTGAGAATTTTGGCGGAGTATTATTTGTTTGTTCATCATCAGTTCTTGTTCTCGTTTTTTTCCTTTCAACGTATAATTTCTCTCTCTCTAAACGCGCATGTTTGAATATATATATATTATTATGCATTGATTAATTTTCTATTATTATGTTATGCATTCAAGCATTAATATTCTTTATTTGTGACAGAATGATATGATATCTGTATTTTCTATTATTATATTATGCATTCTTGTATTAATATTTTCTATTATTATGTTATGCGTTCTTGAATTAATATTCTTTATTTTTGTGACAGAATAATATATTAATTATTTGTGACAGAATGATATGATATCTGTATCAGTTCTTAAAAGAACTGGGCGATGGACTGAGTCCTTGACTCTTTATCCCGTCATCTGAATGAAGAATCTTAAAAGAACTGGGCGATAGACTGAGTCCTTGACTCTTTATCCCGTCATCTGAATGAAGAATATCTGTGTGGATGGGGTGTTATTGAGCTAAAAGCTCTAGTCATGGCTGGGTAACGGCAATAGCCGAGCCTCAGTTAAAACTTCATTGGCTACAGCATTGCCATTTGTTACCCTGGAAGTCCTAAAAAGGACTTAGACCAAATTTCAATGTTACCCTGGAAGTTCTAAAAAGGACTTAGACCAAATTTCATTTCAATCTGATTTCTCTTCTCCATATCTGTATCTATATCAAATTATTATTATAGATTTAATTTATATAATTTATATATATATAAATTTAAGAGGTGTATTGACATTTATTTAATTAATTAATTTATTTTCATGATTATAAAATATTATAAAATATATAATGATTTAAATATATATAAATATTAATTTTTATAGTTTTTTTATAAATAACGAGAAATTTACTATGCTGCAATGCTTGTAAACAGTATGCATTTATCTTCGAACATTTCATTGTAATGAATATAAGCCAAGTCCGAATGGCTCTCTTGAGAGTTGTTTGTAGTTATTATTATTATTATTCGTGACACCTCCAAGGAGTCCGAAGACTCATCGCGGGAGGACACCTACAACTGTCTCAACTACTACACCGAACCTCTACTACGAATCATCTCCATCAACGCCATCTACCGCCCACCTCTACCTCCACCACTACCACAACTAGTATTTTTTTGTCTGTAAATTGCGTGTGTTTTGTGCAGCATCATTTCACTTCGTACTAATTTTGGTATGTTTGCCTCATAGAGAAAGTCTGAGAGAATTAATTGAACTTTCCTCGCATTTCTAAGTTGTCTGATTTGTAAATAGTATATTGCGACTCGATCTATTATGCATTCTTGCATTTAATACTTTTCTAATTATGATTAATCCGAAATCGGTCATCAATGCATCTGTTGTAATTCGAGATTCAAATAATAATCTTCCTCTTTAAATAATTCTTTCTAGTTATTACTTATAAAGAGTGTCCGCTGATATTTTTTAAATGGTGCATTATCCTGTTGGAATATCATTTGTTGAAACAATTGCTTCTACGCATTATCATAAAATTTATTTTTATTTTTATTTTTTGAAGACTTTCTGCGCATGAGCATAAAATTGATTTCTTTCTTTGTTTTTTGAAGACTTTCTGCGCATGAGCATAAAAGAGTCGTTTTTTTTTTTTTTTTTTTCTGGTGCAATTCTATGGGGATTGATTTCCTGTTTTAGTTGCTAGGAATCGATTTCCTGATATTGAATAAGAAGATAAGAGTAAAAGTATTATTAAATATAAGATAGTTGTAAGTAGAATTTGTTTTATATATTTTCCGAATTCAATATTAAGAACTGCACTAAAGTTTTAAATTTTGATATTCTAATAGTACTTTCGAAAGTTTCGAAGCCTTTGACCTTTAAAAAGATAAACTCCTCTCATGCTTTATTATAAAATAATAACGAATATTTATGTTTATTTTTTTTTCATAATAATTTTCGTCAAACTGGAAAGGTTTTTCATAAATCATTCATTTGCATAGGTACAAAAGCATTCATTACCGCTTTTAGTGTAATGAACATACTTCGTTCTTAAGAGTATTTTTGTAACGATACCCAACGTTAGCCTTAAGAATAATTTTGCCCATCTTCACACAGGATATAAGCTTCATTGATTTCTTAAGTGCTTTTTTATTGTTTTCTGAATTAACAGTTCATTAAATTGTTCATTTAAAGTATAAAACTCATTTTCATGTTTATTAATAAAATAGAAATTATGAATATAAGTGTATATTAACAAAGAATTCATGTATTTTCTTTGAGCTTGCTAATTACACCAAGTTTTAACTCATAAGTGAAATTTATATATAATTTTTCCTTTATGCGGTGATTGATTCATTCAATCCAATACCCTTGGAGGGTAATGGATGGCAATGCTGTACCAATGAAGTTTAACTGAGGTTCGGCTGTTGCTGTTACCCCCTTGGGTGATGAGATTCGAGGGTTTTTGCCTTAAGGGAGCAATTTGAGTCTCCGGGGAGAGTTTTCTCCGGCACGGCCCGCTGAGGGGCTTTGTCGGTGAATTAAATTATTTTCCTCGGAATTTGAGCGGTTCTGCTCGGTGGTGGCGTGTGGGTGGAAGGCCATCACTGAGTGGAGCCAACGCTGAGATGGACGGTCTTTCGCCCACGAATGAGTGGGCGAAAGACCGTCCGTTTCGTCTGTGATTTTCCCGTACGAGGCGTTGCACCATTTGCTCGTTTACTTACCATTCTTCTTTGCACTTTCGTGGACAGACGGCGATATCACCTTTTTGAAGAAACCACAACAAGTAATCGATGTTCTCTTATGAAAACTACTGAATGCATTGTCGCATAGATGAACTTTATTGTATGCAGGAAAGCTGCTTAACTCTATTTCCACAGATAACACACGGCAAAGTCGCATTCCGTTTACAGATGCAAACAGTTTTGAATATCCTCAAGGCACAGTCACGTGCTAATAGAAGTTCTTAATAGAAAAAAATCCAACTTCAAATAGGCTCTCAAGTTATCATACTTAGTGTTACAGATAGATAAAGGTTAGATAATCTGGTCCCCTTTTTTCTAGAGAACAAACACGGAACTGTTCCAGACCGCTACAGGTCTCTAGTAAACACACAACACGGTTGGAGTGTTCAAAGATTATTTTTATTTGCGAAACAGTGTCATCAATTTGCAACTTAATATCAAACGATTCATCCACCCACAAACAAAACTTTATGCCTTGTGTTGCTTGTATCTTGAGTGCCATTTGATGCGTTACGTTTTAGCTATTTTGTTACCATCTCGCATGTCGAGTTTGCTTCGAATTTAAATCTCGCAAGATTATGTTTTAGATAAAATACACTGAATTGAAGGAAACCATAATCGACTGAGGTTCATTTCTTCGATCAGCTAAAACTAAAAGTTATAATTCCTAAAACGAAAACTATATTTTAATTAATCTCTGTGGAGTTGTGCTTAAGTCTCATTTTATATCAGATATGTAATAATTAAAGTTGTTAAATGGGTCTGAGTATGCCAGATCAGTTTACATTAGTTGCAATGCAGTTACTTCCGCTTCTATTACCTCTAATGAAACGTTTTTTAGGTTGTAAAATGCCTGAAGACGCACTTAAATAAATTAATTTACTGGCGATGGATTTCTAATTAGCTGGGCCAATGATTAATTGCTAGTAATTACTAATTAGGGCTGTAAATGAAATTAACATGTTTGGATTTCATTCCTCACTCAAAGTTTTTTAAAAAAATGTTGTTTTCAGACATAACGCGGACTTTGGTATGTTTTTTTTTTGAACTCTCATACTCGAAGTGTCTTTAAACTATCTATTGACAGAAGCATCCTTTCAGAAATCAGTTCTTAAAAATATGGTCATAGAATCAAGCGTCTGGGTTACTGTTTACAGAAAAACATTGATTATCCGGGGTTCAGTTATCCGTGTGGTGGGATTAACGTGGTTCTCTGTAGTATGAAATTTGTATGTTTAAACTTGGCCACGTCCATTTAAAACTTACTTGTCATCATTGTTATAGTTTCCCCTTCTGCCGCCAGATGGGGCAGTCAAGTGTATAATGTTACAAAGAAGACAAAAGAAAATCACGAACTTTCTATCTAAATAAGTTTTAAAATATTTAGTTTTGTATTTGCATACTACAAGAATGTTTATCTTATGTTTTTATGTATTTAACCCAATAAAATTTAATTCGTATTAACTGTGTTTTTCAATTATTCGGACTGTAGCGCTCCTCAATTATCACGGACAATTGACGTTTTACTATAATTTTATTGTCTAGAAAGTTTTCTAATTTTAATCAAGTAAAAGAACTTATGACAATTTACAGCACGTAGTGGAAATGGTCAATATCAATTTACAGACCACCAATTTCTTTATAGTCCTTATAAGGACTGGCTTAAAGGGGCGAAGCAAGAATGCTTTTCATATTTCCCGTTATCTGTAGAGGACATTGTAGGGATAAGGTGTTATTGAGCTATTAAAGCTCTGATCATGGCAGGAGGGTAACAGCAATAGCCGAGCCTCAGTTAGAACTTCATTGGCTACAGCATTGCCATCCATTACCCTCCAAGGGTATTGGATTGAATGAATCAATCACCGCATCTCACGGCCCAACTTCATCTCCAAACGAAAACCTTTAGAAGAAAGATAAATTTTACTTTATGGTGTACTAACTTTAATCTTATTTATTGGAGGTATAAAATGTATTGCAATAATTTTTTATTAGTTTTATTTTTTTATTTTAGTTTGTAACTATAATTTTTAGAATTTACAGTTAAGATCTATTTTCTGATATGTTTTAACCTCAGTGCTTGTACCCTGACGATGCCAACGGCCTAAGTTTGGTGAAACTAGTCGGTATTAAAATACTTATCCGTTTACACTGGATCAATGCTCCCAAATAGTTATTATCATTAGTTCTGTGATCAAGAAAATACACGCTCATTATGAATTTTTTTTATTAGTTTCTGGATAAAAATAAAAACTGAAAATATTTTTATTTATTTTGCGTTTATTAATAAAAGCCCATCTGCTGTACTAATATGCTATACGTCTACAGCCTTTAGTGAGTGAAAGTAAAAATAAAAATAAAATCTAATAATGAGCCAAACAAATACAATAATTCAATCAATTATGATTAAGTAAGCTTCCCGGTAAATTGAGAGCCTATAGTAATTTTAAGTGTCTATTCGACTCTGTAAAATCTTTAGTCTTTGCCTCTATAATTTACTGATGATTTATAATATATTAATAACATGATTTCTTTTATATTTCTGTATTAAAATTCTTTTTGCTAATTTATGAGATAATAAGTACATTCCTCCCTTAGAATTGCGAACGAGTGAGTTTTGGAATCGTGAATGAGAATGGGAATTGGAATTGTGGGAGTTTTTCTTTCACCTAGTTTTCACGATGGTTAGGCGACGGATTTGACTGGAAGGATTTTGTCGATTGGATTCGTTCAGCGCAAAGTAAAGTTCTTAAATCACAGTTGATTTAATTTAAATCATTGCTGCTACTTCGAGCATTTTGGCAACGCTCGGTTTTGCTGGCAGTCCTTTGCTGCTGCGGGATTCTCTCCGCGGGTAGACCACTGATTGGGTCTACGGGACTTTTACGCGGACTTAAGCTTAAACAGTGCTTTTACATCTTATTTTCTCAAAATGAGTGAAGTTAACGCTGACGCCCTGATAGAGTCATTTAACAGAGGGGTAGCCATAAACATACTTAAAAAGATTCTTAAAAAATTTGAAATCAATTTTTTACTCTATGTCGGGGGACGACGAAGAGGGTGACGACAATGCTCCACACAGAAGAGAAGCTGAACTTGGTGATCTGAACTACCAAAAGAGGATGGAATGGAAGAAGATGGCCCAGTTTCGGGTCCCTCTTCCATCACTAGAGAAAAGGTATCTCCGATCATACTCCGCGAAAAACAAAGATGGATTTCTCTTAGGACCACCATGCCCAATCTAAAGATCTCTTATGTCATTGGCGGCATCAAGATACAGCCCACCACAGTGATGGACTACCGAAAACTGACAGGAGAAATGAATGCCAGAGTCATTGAGTATCATACCATCTCGCTCGGCTCAGAGAAAAATCTGAAGGTGGTGCTCCGAGGAGTGTCTGAAGACGTATCCACAGAAGAAGTGGCTGCTGATCTACGTCATCAGGACCTGCCACCCATCAAGGTCAGCAGAATGACCAAAACAGACAAGACTCCGATGCCACTAGTATTAGTTGAGATCCATCAATCTTACAAACAGATTTATGACTTGACGTCAATCTGTGGACTTAAAATCAGCCCAGAACCCTTAAGAAAAAGTGCTTCAACAGGTCAGTGCCACAGATGTCAAAAATTTGGCCACGCCCAGAAAATGTGTAAGGCTGAATTTAAATGTCTAAAATGCGGGAACAGCCACCCAACCAATAGCTGTACAAAGCCGTAAACCACCCCGGCTAAATGTGCCAACTGCGGTAGCCCACACTGCCAACTACAGAGGATGCATTCAAAACCCCCAAAAATAGAAGATCGGAGATAGACAAACAATCTTCCTCCCCCCCCAGTAGATCCACTCCAGAGGTCTCAGCTCTACAGCCTCTCAATGACCAGCAAAAATGGTCAGAAGCCCATTTGCCGCAGCCAGAGGCCTTTAAAAGAACAACTCAACGACATATGCGGATGTAGTTCGTTTTACACATATAACTCAGGATGAGCCAGTACCAGACAAACCTGACAGCTATCATCACCTCTTCTCTCGCAAATATGCTACTAGACTTCAGCAGATCCAACCCTACACCATCCTCTACTAAAAGATTCCTAAAGGATACACAAACCATCCTCACAGCGCTCATTCATGAACAGGAATAAACTAAATCCAGATTCTCTGCAGATTATCACCTGGAACGCAAACGGCTTCGGAAATAAGGTCTTGGAGCTCCAAGAGTTCACCCAAAGTCATCAGCCGAATGTAGTTTTGATAAGTGAAACGCATATAAGATCATCGAACAACTCCAAAATCACCGGATATCATCTGTACAGAACTGACAGGGTGACTCACAGAGGCGGCTGCACTGCCATTTTCATCAAGAATTACATTAGTCGTCACTCTGTAAATAACCCACCTACCACTAATTTTGAGGTTACAGGTCATACTACTGAGCTGGTAGACTAAAAATCTATTCAGCGTACAATCCTCCATTAAAATCATTTGGATTTGGACGCCATCGTTGGCATCAGAAAGTCTGTCATCATTGCCGGTGACGTAAACGCCAAGCATCCCGCCTGGAACAGTCGAACTACCAACAGGAATGGTCACATACTTCCTAACTATACAGGATCCAACAATACGGTTGTGGCAGGTCCCACTGAATGTACTCATCATAATACGTATGGCACTGCCGATGTCTTCGTCACTGTCATACTGCAGAATGTGAGACTCCAATACAGTTTAGTGACACTAAATTATCTTTCATCTGATCATAATCCAATACTGCTACAGTTGGGAAACCAAGAAAAACTGTCTCCCCACCAACACTCATTCATATCATGGGAAAGGTTGTCCCAAGTACTTCCGAAATATATTGTCCTGTTCCGCTAATAAAATCCAAAGAAGAAATTTAAACAGCTGTTAAAAACCTGACCCAACAAATTAACACAGCCTTTACAGCAGTCATTACTTCCACAACTGCCCTCAGGCCCAATCACTTGCCAGAAGATATCATGAACCTGATCAAGGAGTGAAAGAAGGCTAGAAAAAGGTTTCATAATACCCGCGCACCACAAGACAAACGAATCTTGAATGGGTTCAATTCTGCAGTGAGAGATGCCCTTAAAACACATAGAAGTCAATTTTGGGAAGAAAGATTGACTTCTATCTCTCCTGACAATCACTCCATTTGGAATCTAATCAGAAAGATCAAAAACAAAAACAAACAAATCTCTTCTCTCTCCAAACAGATCTAGGCCTCATCCACACCGTTACAGATAAAGCCGAAGCAATAGGAGAAAACTTAGACAAGCAAAGTAAATCCTCAATGAACAGCTAGACTTCAATGATATCTACAAGATCCATCGACATGTCAGATGTTCATTAAAATCTTCTGTAACCTGCCCCAATCAAATTACACCGACATCTCCAACAGAAATATATGATATAATCAAGAAATTTAAAAAACAAAAAGGCTCCTGGACTTGATGGCATCACCAACAAGGTGATTAAGGTGTTGCCTCGTATAGCTATTGCGCATCTCACCAACATAATTAATTCCATACTCCATTTTAAACATTTCTCTTGCTGTTGGAAGGTGGCGGATATAATTCCAATCCATAAGACTGGAAAAGATCCACACCTGCCTGAAAATTATCTGCCAATCAACCTCATCTGAAATTTGGGTAAAATCGCAGAAAACGTTATTCTTACCAGTCTCCAAGCCTCCTTACACAAGTTAAGCATTCTTCCTAAAGAGCAGTTTGGATTTCTTCAATTCCATAGTACCACCCAACAGATACATAGACTAGCACTGGGGCTGTTTTCCTTGACATAGCCAGTGCATTTGATAAAATTTGGCATTTCGGATTACTGCATAAACTGATCTCAACTGGAATACCATTGGAAATGGTTCACCTAATTAAATCATACCTTTTTGACAGGTGCAAATCAAGATCAACGGTACAGTATCAGCACAGAAACGTATGGTGGCTGGAGTCCTACAAGGATCCTTACTAGAACAATTCCGTTTTCCATATATGTATAATGTCTCCCGCACAATCCATTGTCATCTATCATGGACCTGTACGTGGATGATACAGCAATATTAACGAAATCTCTACAACAACATCTTGCCATCAAAAAACTGCAAGAAAACTACTACAGATTGAAAAATGGGTCTCCAAATGGAGACTGTAAGTGAATCCCTAGAAGAGCATAACCATGCTATTCACCAGAAAACGGATGCTTCCTAAAGGGGACATCTTCCTGTTTAACAAAAAATCCCATGGCAAACAGAAGTCAAATCCCTTGATGTACTACTGGACAGAAGGCTAACTTTCAGTTGCCATATCAATGCTCTCTGTGTAAAGGCATAAAACGCCATTGCTCAACTCTATCCTCTAATCAACAGGAACAGTAGACTAAACACCAGAATCAAACTACTTATCTACAAACTGATGGTTCGTCCTATACTCACTTGCGCTTCTCCGGCTTGGAGCCATACCGTTGATACTAATATTCCCAAGTTACAAACGAGTGCAAAATAAATGTCTACGAATGATCCTAAACGCTCCATGGTTCATAAGAAATGTGCAACTCCATCGAGACACAGATATCCCCTATATTTACACTTTCCTGCAAACTATAGCAACAAAGTTCTTTTCAAAAGCATCTGTACACCTCAACAAAGTGGTTCAACTAGCTGCAAATTACGAAGCAACGGATTACTTCAAACATAAAAGGCCAAAAGCCATCTTAAACTCCAATTCTGATGTTTAATCTCCAAGCCAGGTCAGGGCGAGCAAAATAAATTTTTCCACTCACTGTTTCCCTATCAGATAGCGGGGAGTAAGAAAAGCATTTTACTTCACCCTTTATGTCAGAAATGTTAATCGTTAATCCTTAGAAATTGCTTATAGATTCGTAAGCTCTGAACCGATGATTCAAAATATCTGATTTATACGATTGCATTGGTAAAAACACAGCATCATCTAAATCAACCGTAATCAACATTATCAGGTCATGGAAATGAGCAAAGAAATGCATATTGAGACAGAAGAAATTGCAATCAGCAAAGCATAGCTACACTGGTGTAGCCTCTTTACTGGTGTAAAGAACATCATGAGCGGTTCCGTCGAGATGGAATATGGTATAGCGAACGATGACTAATCGTAATTTTTCTGATCGGATGGGAGAATGCTGCTGTGATGGATATTTCAATGACGCTTTGTAACCATGTACCTAAGCTGAAGCGTAAAATCCTGTAGTTGTCTACTAGCATGGACTAAGGGAAGACGAATTGACGGTAAATAAATGTAACACTTATACGGAAAATGCATTGCTTCCAACGCTCGTTCATATGTTAAGGTAAAGCCGTCTCTCAAATTCGGACGATCCCTAAGCCACTCAATCGTGGGCAAAAGACCGTCCATCTCAGCGTTGGCTCCACTCAGTGATGGCCTTCCACCTACCACCGAGCAGAACCGCTCATATTTTCCGAAGAAAAGGATTCACCGACAAAGCCCCTCACCGGAGAACACTTTCCCCGGAGACTCAAATTGCTCCCTTAATACTTTCATTGCCAAGCTGAAAATTGGAATTTCGTGTGGTGGCCAATTTTTTTTTATTTAGTTAGCGACGTCCACGCGATAACGCGTGATCGGCCGTTCGGTGATAACTCGTATCGCGCGATATCGCGTGATTGGCAATGAACGTGTTAAGGCAAAAACCTTAAGTGTGCGAACTCAAATTGTCGAATCTCTGCGACCAGAGGGTAACAGCAACAGCTGAGCCTCAATTAAACTTCATTGGTACAGCATTGTCATCCATTACCCTCCAAGGCTATTAATCACCGCACTCGTTCAAGGCAATTCGTCCAAGCAGGCACAACTAACCGAACCAAACGATTAGCACTTGAAGAATCTCAATCTCAACTTTTCTTGTAAGAGACATTTAAAAAAAAATGGTGTGTTAAATTTAAAACCAATTAAGTTTAAAAAGATTGAAAATATTTTAAGATTTAAAAATATTATAAATTTAATAAATTTTAATATGTAATATTATAAAAAATTATTTTGAATAAAGAGTCTGAATGAAAAAAAGTCATTCTCTGTGTTCATACTCGCTGTAATAAAATGACACTTAAAAAAATTAACAAGTGTATCATGGAGGAATAACAATTATGAAATAAAATCATTATTTACACATCAAGGAATAAATCTTGAACTCTTAAGTGTGCAGATGTTTGCATTATTTTATGGTTATAGAAAAATAATAGAGCGATAGTATAGGAAACAGGGGGGGAAGGACAAGAATATGACAGAAAAAAAAATGGGAATTTTGATTTTTCTTGTGTTTTTCTTAAAATCAATTGGACTTTTTTATTTCACATATTGCAGGCGTTGCTTCAGTACTGCACGATGCCAATAATAATAATAATAATAATAGTAATAATAATTTTTATTAAAGTTTTCTTTCCTTTAAGAAGGAATCTTTCATTTGACCACTGTTTCGAATGATCAGATAATCTAGAAGCGCACTCTAACGACCAAAACTGGAACTAACGAAACTCAATGTTCCCAATGGAATTCAAGCCCACAGCATGTTGGACAAAGAGTGGATACGCTGCTATTTCGGCGAACACGGCCGATTAGCTCAATGACTTTCAATCATTTCAATCATAATACTAATTGTTTTGATGCATTTTTACAGAGACATAAAACATAGCGTAATTGTTCCTAAGCCTTTCACTATGCCACTTTACTCAGTCAGAATTAAGTAGAATTATTCTTAGTGAAATATATTCTGAAAACTCATGCAATCTCCTACGTAATTAGGAAGGTTGCTTTTTTTTGGCATCTAGTATGAATAGTTATTCTTTTTTCTTCTTCTTCTTTTTAGGGTAATCATGAATCTGCTGGTCTGGTTTTCCTTTGTAACAATACTAATAGTGAGCTATGCTAATGCAGGTAAGTTTCTCTCAACTGTTGCATTTCTGTGTAGTTTTTGATCTCTTAATTGTTTATTTCACGTAGTAAAAATTATTAATTCCAATGTTTTGGTGCTGAGTTTACTTTGTTCCTACATAGCGAATTATGTTTAAATGAAGTTACACCATTTCGGAACTCTTCATGTCAAATGTATCACCGAGATGTGACCTAATCTCCCGCTTCTCCGCACGCTCCAAATCAAATAAATAAAGAATCAATATAGCTTTCTTTAAAATTTTCAGATATATTATTTCTATTAAAAATCATTTAATAATTTATCAAAGAAACATTTTTTTAAAAAATCGATGCTACCATATATTAAAGCATGAAATAAAAATTATTCGAATATTAAACAGTCACAACTATGATATCACAGTTGTCATAGTCAAATATCAGAAAATAAATTATTTTATTATACACAGACCGAGATATAAATAAATTGCGCGGTTGGATCGCTTTAAGTTCGCGCGGTAAAACATATTGGGAAACGCTAATTGAAACTAACCGCAGGGGCGGCTCGTACATAGGCACTGCGGAACTGTAGCACCCCCGATTTTTCTCGATATATAAATATATTTATTAATTTATTTATATTTGCTTGTAATATTTAATTTTATCAGCAACCATCCTATACGATTCTCTTATTTTGTATAAAAAATAATAAAAATCCATCTTGTAGCACTTAGGAGGGCGCTAGCAGCACTGTGTTTACCACAGTATCATATTGCTACGCGCGCAAGCATATGCACGTCACAGTGAGATGCGAGCTATTAGCGTAATGCGGCATTGTCCGTCGCGCAATTCCACTGTTGTTTATATGCAGTTTGCGCCAGTAGTCGAGTGTTCGTAGTGCTTATCGTGTTTACTCCGTTTCTTTAAATATTTCGACATTACAATTAAAGGCATAACATTTGTTATAATTTTTATTTTAGAACATTATTGGGGTTATGATAATGGATTTTATTTTAAAGTAATTTTGAATTATACCAAACTGTATAATTTTATCGATAATAAACAATACTTTTTCATGTTTAATTTTTGTTTTTACCATAATTTTGATATTTTATCCAAACACGTATACACTGTACTTACAGTGTGTATGTATATTTCGAAAGTTGTAACACGTTCACGATTTCAAGCCACGAGCCGCCCCTCACCAACTGTACGAAGGCACATAATTGCCTGAATTATTATCTTTCTTAAAATCTGACTATTCGTTAAATTAATCAAAACGTCATTTGTTTCACAACCAATCTGGAAATAAAGAAACACGAAATCCATATTTCAGCTAACTACCTCTGATATATGATTCATGACGTCATTGCAAAGAGATTTTTTTTTTTTCCAACCTCATCATCCTGTCTAGTATTTCAGCTAAGAAACTAATTGTATTTTTAAGTTTAGCTCATCCTTGGTTACCATATTTTCCTCTTTTTTTTTAAATTATAGAACCAACCCAGGATGAGCAGCAAATTGTATAAGTTTTCGACAGTGTCTGACTTCTTTCTGTTCTTTCTTTACAGATATCCAAAGTGCCAACAATTACATAGATGACGTTCTACAACAACTTCGAGAAGACGGAAAGCTTCAGAAGAAAGTCGAACCCTTTCATATGAAGCCAACCAAGAACGTGTACATGAGACTCTGGAATGGAACCATCAGTGGATTGTCTGGCCTGACAAGGGCAGAAAACATCACCATGCAAAATACCTCCACAAATAACCTCAGAATGTCCGTGATTTTCGAAATCGAAGGGGTCAAAAGTCGAGCGAACTACAAGACTAAGAAACTGTTTTCTTTTAAGGGAAAAATTTTAGCGATAGTCGACAGGATAATCGTAAATTCCACTCTGTTGGTCACAGACGAAAAGGTAACATTGGAGCGCTTTAGGGCTACTCAGTTTTTGGATTTTAAAATTACAAAAATCATCGGTGTTCCGAAAGATATGCAGTGGACGAAACCCATGATTATCAACTATTACAGTCTTCAATCGAAAAAGGCCATGATTCATACTTTGGAAAAGATTGTAAGAGGAAGACTGGAGAGATTACTCTCTAAATCCAGACTTTCAGTGTGATTAACCGGTGATGTCATTCAAATTGTCTTCCACTTTTGTTTGTTTATTTAGCAAAAAAAAAAAATATTTCTTTGCCAGGGGAATTGGAAAATTGTTTCGTCCAAAAGATGCAGTAATTAGCTAAGTTAAAGTCTGTTAGAAGATGACATCAAATAAGAGACTAATACAAGCTGATAAGATACATTTAAATGCTACTGTGATAAATATAGAAAAATGTAGAACTGCTTTTCTATTCTTTTGGTTTTTTTTTTTTTATAACCTGGTTTTTGTTATTTGTGCTGTTTACGCAGTTGAATAAATATAGTTGGAATCAATTTATTTCAATTTACAAGGAAATGAATGAAGATCTATTTCCTAATTTTCGGAGCCCCTCTTATTTTCAATGGAAATGAATAAGATCAGGTTATTGCTAGTTGTCCACATTGTCAAATAATAGAGCATGATGACTGTTAATGCAAGATCTCTGAATAAAGTGGTATGTCTAATATATTTTCTTTATAAGCCAATAATAATAAAAGAAATATAAAAGTTAATAGAATTTTAATATCTTTAAAAAAATATATTAAAATTCTATTAACTTTTATATTTCTTTTAAAAATTTCATTTATTTTTAATATTTGAAAAGTAAACACCATGTTAAAATATATAAAAACTAAATTCAACTTTTTGTGATTTTAATCGTATTAGTCATACAATCTGCGATAAGAAATTTGTATAAAAATTTGATATCAGAAATTCTGAAGTTTATGTAAATATGAATAATAAAATTGTATTGTTTGAGTGATTCCTCTGCGATTACAGCCTTTTTTTTTTCCCTGAGAAAATTGATATTAATGATGAGTGTCAATAGACATATTTTGTTTAAAATTTCGTTCAGAATTTTAAATTAGTGGAAAAAATAATTATAAAATAAGGGAGACAAAAATATAAAAAATAAAAAAGGTAATCAAAATTTAAAATAAAGTGCATCGTACTTTGTTATAAATTTTGATTTTTAAATATACCCCAGGGGATTCGCGTACTAAATGTTGGGAAACACTGACTGATCTAGACGATATACAAGCAACACATAAAATTTAGTTATTATTGTCCTACGAAATATAATTTTAATTTCTATTTTTTATTATTGAAATAATTGTGATAATAAGTGATCGTGTATGAAATTATATTTTGCCTTTCAAATACATTTAAAGTTTATTATCATTATTATTATTGAGCTACCTCCGTGGAGTCCACAGATTCAAGTCGGGAGGTCCAGGTCACCAGATCTCTGCACAATGTTTCAGACGGGGACCGTATCAAGGCCCTATAAAGAGGAATGGTGATTTTATCTCTGCTGGTTAGTGTATTCTGTAATAACTAGGTAATCTTATGAGATATTTTATTTTAGCCACCTTTTGCAATATGCCCATTAATTTTAATCCAGAGTCCACTAGCACTTCCAAATCACTAGTCTCTGTAATTTTTTGGAGTTCACCTCCATTAGCATAGTAAACAGCTGATAATCTTTTCATCCTAAATTGCATAACCTTATACTTTGCCACATTAACTTGATGTGGTGACTTTATCTCTGCTGGTTAGTGTATTCAGTAATAACTAGGTAATCTTATTGAATATTTTATTTTAGCCACTTTTGCAATATGCCCATTAACTTTAATCCAGAGTCCACTAGCATCGCCAAATCACTAGTCTCTGTAATTGTTTGGAGTTCACCTCCATCAGCGTAGTAAACAGCTGATAATTTTTTCATCACAAATTGCATAACCTTATATATTAATTAACTTGACATAAGTCATCCTGCAAGATCTTCTCATCAATTCTTATTAACTATTGTCCTACCCAGTTTTACATCACTAGAAGAACACATACTATATCCATGTCCATGAAAGATTTTACATCACTAGAAGAAGAACATATACCATATCCATGAAATATATAAATGTATTTTCCTTACTTAGCTTATAGTCCTTATAAGGACTGGCTTAAAGGGGCGAAGCAAGAATGCTTTTGATCTTCCCCGTTATCTGTAGAGGACAGTGTAGGGATAAGGTGTTATTGAGCTATTAAAGCTCTGATCATGGCAGGAGGGTAACAGCAATAGCCAAGCCTCAGTTAGAACTTCATTGGCTACAGCATTGCCATCCATTACCCTCCAAGGGTATTGGATTGAATGAATCAATCACCGACTATGTAAGTAAAGGTGATATCTCAAAAAATCAGACGATCTCTAGGCCACTCCATAGTGGGCGAAAGACCGTCCTTATCTCAGCGTTGGTTCCTCAGTGACGGGCTCCCCGACCACTGAGCAGAACCGCTCATATTCCGAGGAAAATAATTCACCGGCAAGTACCCCTCAGCGGGCCGTGGCGGAAAACACTTTCCCCGGAGACTCAAAATGCTCCCTTAAGGCAAAAACCTTAAGAGAGCGAACTCAAAAACTCATCGCCCAAGGGGGGTAACAGCAACAGCTGAACCTCAGTTAAACTTCATTGGTACAGCATTGCATTGTTGCCATCCGTTACCCCCAAGGGCATTAATGAATCAATCACCGCATCTCACGGTCAATTAATTCATTCTAGATCCATCTCCTTACTTAGCTTATATATATATATATATATATATATATATATATAGCCCTTATAAGGACTGGCTTAAAGGGGCGAAGCAAGAATGCTTTTCATATTCCCCCGTTATCTGTAGCGGACAGTGTAGGGATAAGATTATTGAGCTATTATTATTAAATTAAAGCTCTGATCATGGCAGGAGGGTAACAGCAATAGCCGAGCCTCAGTTAGAGCTTCATTAGCTACAGCATTGCTATCCATTACCCTCCAAGGGTATTGGATTGAATGAATCAATCACCGAATGTGTAAGTAAAGGTGATATCTCAAAAATATCGGACGATCTCTAGGCCACTCATTCGTGGGCGAAAGACCGTCCAAATCTCAGCGTTGGTTCTACTCAGTGAAACTCGATTACCGAGCAGAACCGCTCAAATTCCGAGGAAAATAATTCACCGACAAAGCCCCTCAGCGGGCCGTGCCGGAGAACACCTTCCCCGGAGACTCAAAGTGCTCCCTTAAGGTAAAAACCTTAAGAGAGCGGACTCAAAAACTCCTCGCCCAAAGGGGTAGCAGCAACAGCCGAACCTCAGTTAAACTTCATTGGTACAGCTTTGCGTTGCTATCCATCACCCCCAAGGGCATTAATGAACCAATCGACCATGTAAGTAAAGGTTCAATCTCAAAAATATCGGACGATCTCTAGGCCACTCATTCGTGGGCGAAAGACCGTCCAAATCTCCGCGTTGGTTCTACTCAGTGAAACTCGATTACCGAGCAGAACCGCTCAAATTCCGAGGAAAATAATTCACCGACAAAGCCCCTCAGCGGGCCGTGCCGGAGAACACCTTTTCCGGAGACTCAAAGTGCTCCCTTAAGGCAAAAACCTTAAGAGAGCGAACTCAAAAACTCATCGCCCAAGTGGGTAAGAGCAACAGCCGAACCTCAGTTAAACTTCATTGGTACAGCTTTGCGTTGCTATCCATCACCCCCAAGGGCATTAATGAACCAATCGACCATGTAAGTAAAGGTTCAATCTCAAAAATATCGGACGATCTCTAGGCCACTCATTCGTGGGCGAAAGACCGTCCAAATCTCCGCGTTGGTTCTACTCAGTGAAACTCGATTACCGAGCAGAACCGCTCAAATTCCGAGGAAAATAATTCACCGACAAAGCCCCTCAGCGGGCCGTGCCGGAGAACACCTTTTCCGGAGACTCAAAGTGCTCCCTTAAGGCAAAAACCTTAAGAGAGCGAACTCAAAAACTCATCGCCCAAGTGGGTAAGAGCAACAGCCGAACCTCAGTTAAACTTCATTGGTACAGCTTTGCGTTGCTATCCATCACCCCCAAGGGCATTAATGAACCAATCGACCATGTAAGTAAAGGTTCAATCTCAAAAATATCGGACGATCTCTAGGCCACTCATTCGTGGGCGAAAGACCGTCCAAATCTCCGCGTTGGTTCTACTCAGTGAAACTCGATTACCGAGCAGAACCGCTCAAATTCCGAGGAAAATAATTCACCGACAAAGCCCCTCAGCGGGCCGTGCCGGAGAACACCTTTTCCGGAGACTCAAAGTGCTCCCTTAAGGCAAAAACCTTAAGAGAGCGAACTCAAAAACTCATCGCCCAAGTGGGTAAGAGCAACAGCCGAACCTCAGTTAAACTTCATTGGTACAGCTTTGCGTTGCTATCCATCACCCCCAAGGGCATCAATGAACCAATCGACCGCATCTCACGGTCGATTGATTCACCTAATTACTTAGCTTATATCCTTATAAGGACTGGCTTAAAGGGGCGAAGCAAGAATGCTTTTCATATTCCCCGTTATCTGTAGCGGACAGTGTAGGGATAAGGTTATTGAGCTATTATTAAAGCTCTGATCATGGCAGGAGGATAACAGCAATAGCCGAGCCTCAGTTAGAGCTTCATTAGCTACAGCATTGCTATCCATTACCCTCCAAGGGTATTGGATTGAATGAATCAATCCTTGTTCACCATCCCTAATTACTTAGCTTAGTGATTTACGAAGCATATAATTCCATAGTATACAAAAAATATTATGGTGTCGCTATAAACTATTTATAGTATAATATTTGAATACATAGCAATTACTGGAAGTAAGTGCTATGTATTTTTCTTGTATCTTATCAAAATAAAATCTTTTCTATTTGATTTCCATCTTTATATTTAAATACATATAAACAAAAACATATATCAGTATATATATCTGCCAAATCTGAGATCTGTCAGAATTTTTATATATATCGGACACAAATATTCCAGAGCAAATGATAAGTGTATGCAGTTTTTTCCCGGTGTGAGTTAGTAGTGGGTATGCTTAAGGTAAAAGAAATCTTGAAGGGTGAAAGTGGTCTGAGTATCTCGTGGAAGGCGGAGCTTATTTATAAAACTAAGGGGGATAAATGTTTCATATTCCTGCCCATCAGACAGTACATTTCTGATAGAGAAATGGAGCACACGTGATCAAGTTCTAGACATCGAGAATGTAGAATGACTGCACAGAAATCATAGACTTCTAAAACATAAGGTTTTCGTTTTCACTTACTTTAACATCGACTGGGTTTTGAATAAAATATGTACACTCATTCTTTAAAATGGAGTCGTGCATGGTATGAACACACCGCACATGGACTACGTGCAACTCGAACAACCCACAGAGAAAAAGCTTAATGCAATAACACTGGAAAAAGATACGTGAATATGTTTTATTGTAAATGACTGGTACAGGATTTCCAGAGAAACGCACGTACAGGCTAACGCCAACTTACTGAGGAGCTCCCGCAGCGCGTGGAAGATCGAAGGGAATAAATAAAATATAAACCTCGAGGTGAATGGTGGAAACACAGACCTAAGCTTGATAGGACTGTGCAAAATACAACACGCGGTCATTTTCTTATGTTTATCTCTTCTTAGCAGTTTTTCACATCTTGCTTTTTTTTTTCCTGGGTGTACACTTCAGTGGAAATTAAGCGCGCAACTTTTACTCTCTACACTCAACATTGTAATCGAAATTATATGAAAACGTTTTTGTTATATCAGTCATATAAGAAATATTACAGAGTTGAGATAAACACAGAAATATTAGTTGTACATTTTCCTCAACCAGGAAAAGAAACGATGACTTGCCAACAAAAAAAAAACAGCTGTAGCTAAGTTTTATAGTATAAAACAACAACAAAGTAAACAAGGTCATTAATATTTAAATAAATAAAAATAAGATTTAACAATTAATATAAGATACGATTATATTACCGACTACACAGTTAATTGCAACATTTTGATCAAAATCAATATTACACCTTACCCTATAATTGCAATATTTATCATCATCATGCGTATCGAGGATTTAGGCCTAGCATGGCCTATTCTGGAAGTCATCGTTGAATCGTTTAAGAGGACGTCCTGGTTTTCTTTTTCCCAATGACTTGTACTTTAAGACTTGTTTTGGTAATCTTTCTGTTTTCATTCTTTGAACGTGTTCCATCCATCTATGTTTATATTTTTTAATTTTTTCTATTACTGGTTCTTTTTAATTCTTTCATAATATCTTCGTTTCTTTTGTGATCAAATAGGGTATACTTTGCAGTTTTTCTCATAAACTTCATTTCTGCTGTTGTTAATCTTTGTTTGTCTTTTTGTTTTATTGTCCAGATTTCGCTTCCATACATTAAGACTGGTAGGACTAATGTATTGTATACTTTTAGCCTGGTTTGTTTTTGAACTAAGTTTGGCTTAAATATAGAGTTAATTATTCCTGTTATTTTTAAATATTTTGCAATTTTTACGTTTATATCTTTTTAATTTTCATAAGTGATCATACATCCTAGGTAGTTAAATGAATTCACCTGTTCTAAGATTTTGTTATCTAATACTATTTTAGTTCTTGCTGGATCTTGTCCTTTAAAGGCCATAGTTTTTGATTTTTCCGTTGATATTATCATATCATAATCTTTGGATATCTCATTTAGATTTAAATAGCTTTCTGTAAGTTATCTTCAGAATTTGTAATTATTATTTGGTCGTCTGCAAAGAGGATAGTGGTTAAGTTAACTGTAGGTGAAAGTTTAATTCCTTGATGTAAATTTTTACTCCATTTTATTATTATTTCATTTAAGTAGATATTAAAAAGAGTTGCTGAGAGGGGACCTCCCTGTCGGATCCCTTGGTTTATCTCTCTTTTATATGATAGCTCGTGATTTAATCTTATTTGTATTTGATTATTTTCATATATACTTGTGATAGCTTTTAGGATATTATTTGGTATTTGTCTTTCTTTTAATTTGTTAAATAATATGTTTCTTTTAACTTTGTCAAATGTATTTTTAAAGTCAATAAATGCAATATGTGTTTCTAAATTGTATTCTCTTCTTTTCTCTATTATTAATTTTAGGCAAAAGGCGGGGTTTATACATGATCGTCCTTTACTAAATCCATTCTGTACTTCTAAAATAAAGTTTCAGATTATTTCATTAGTTTGCTATTTAAGATTCTGCTATATATTTTGTAACAGGAATTTAGTATACTGATATACCTCTATAGTTTTTAGTGTCATCTCTATTACCTTTTTTTTTTTAAAGATAGGAATCAGAATTGCTTTTTTCTATTCTATTGGGGGATACCAGTTGAATAAATTTTATTTAAAAATAATAAGAGTCTTTCTTTGAATCTTGTTTCTGCGTATTTATATAGTTCTGAACTTAGCTTATCTTCTCCAAGTGATTTTCCGTTTCTTGTTTCTTTCAGGCTGATTTCTGATTCTCCTTCTTTAGTTATTTCCTTTTCATTTTCGTTAGTTGTTTGCAGTTGTCTTTTTTAAAATATTTGTGTGTCCACAATTCTGTGTAGCAATTTAGAAATTCTTCTAATTTCAATTCAGTGTTTAATTTTATGTTTTCTTTGGTATCTGCATTTAGGTGTTTCAAAATCTTATATACATTGGGTCTTATTTTATATAAATCATGTTCTAAATTAGAAACAAATTTATTCCATGATTCTCTATGTCATTTTCTGACTTCTCTTTTAGCTATGGCTCTTATTCTTTTATATTCTATTTCATCTTCTAATCTTTTACTGCTTAACCATTTGTGATAGGCTTCTTTTTTCTTTTTGATTATTTCTTTGATTGTATCATCCCAGATCTTCAGTTTTTTCCTTTTATTGAATTTTTCGGTTTTTCCTAAGCTTTCATTTGCAGCTGTATTTAGTATCGTTTTTGTATTAAGCCATTCTATTTCTATTTCTTCATTTTGTTTTATTTTATTAGATATTGGTTAATTCTTTCTTCATATAGCCATTGTATATTTTTGTCATTTCATAGTCTAGTTTTATTTTATAAAAAAATGTTTGAAATTTTCTTTCTGTTCTTGTTACTTGTAGCCATTCAGGTGGTAATCTTAATTTTAGTTTAACAAGGAAATGGTTACTGCTTATTTCATATCCTCTGTGAACTCTAACATCTAGTGATAATTTTGATGTCTTTTCATTTAATATAAAGTAATCTAATATTGATTTCCATCCTCTTGCTTCCCAAGTATATTTATGTATGACTTTATGTTTATAGAAGGAATTCATTATTTTTAGATTATTATAAACTACAAACTCAATTAATTTTTTACCATTCCTGTTTAGAGTATATTCTCCATGTATTCCTATATTATTGTTAATTTTCGTGTTTCCGATTGTTGCATTTAAGTCTCCTGTTAAAATTACGTAATCCGTTTTATTTATTTTATTATACAGTATATGTTTCGTAGCTGATTATAAAAATCAATATTATCCTGTTCTCTTCCTTCTTCTGGGGCATATAAACCAATTGTTGTTAAATAACCTCTGTGCATTTTTATTCTAGCTTCTATTATTCTTTCATTCCATAATTTATAATGTTTTATCTGTTTTGAAAGGAGTTATGAATCCAAATCATGACTCCTGCTTGTGCTCTTTGGTCTCTGTCGACTCCACTGCAAATCACATTAAAATGTTCGGTTCTCGCAGTTCCTTTTAATTTCTTTTTTGTTTCAGTGATTTCAGTTTCAAAGATATATATATATATATAAACATAAAGATATATATATATATATATATATATATATATATCTTTGAAACTGAAATCACTGAAACAAAAAAGAAATTAAAAGGAACTACGAAGGAACATTTTAATGTGATATATATATATATATATATATATATATATATATATATATATATATATTACAGTGATGACGACCCTTTTTACCCAGGTGTGTCAAACATCCTTTTTTTTAAATATTGACGTTGTTGATGTGCCACTTGCATACATGCATTATAAATTTTACTACATAATCATAGATGGTGACTTATACATATCATATTAGGCTATTTATTTAATAGGACATTGATATAAAATCTATGAATTCATATTACACAATTAATTTAATAAAGTGAAATTACAAACTTACATTACATTTAATGACTTTTCTGTTGCTGACTACTGGTAGAAAGTTGCTTTATAGTAGGGCTATAGTGTGTACATTTTAATGCTACACAGGCAGCGCTCAAATCATTGTTCAATCTATTTCTCCCTTTCGATTTGATATTATTTAAGGCAGAAAATAGAGTTTCACAAGAGTATGTAGAAGAGAAACTTGTTAGAAGAGCTTTAGCAAAGATTTTAAGAGCATGAAAATATTCGGGAAGGCTTTTCCACACGCTTAGAATTTCACAGTCTGAATTTTTACATGCGGTATCATGCAGACATTCCCGCTCAAGTTCTAATTCATTTTTTTTTTCTTTTCCAGATAGGATTATACTATAAGTTGGATAGTAGCATTTCTAGATCTTTTAAACCCAACCACTCAAAGCCATCTAATTTAAGATCCATGAATTCTGTTTCATCAGGATACTTTATGAATTGGATTGTTTGTTCCAACATTCGAAATTACTCAAATCTAGAAGAAAACTGTTCGGTTACTGACTTTTGAACTTCGATAGATTGGTTGATATGTTGTTCATGATTTTTGGGGCTGGTTTCGTTAAAAAATTTTTTTCACTCTTGGGAAATACTTAAAATTGCTACTTTCTAAATCACGTTGAAATATTTTGAGTTTATTCTCAAAGCTCTTGATTGTGCCAAACCTAACATCGACAGATTTTCCGAAACCTTGCAATTGTATATTAAGTTGATTCAGGTGCAATGAAAAATCTGTGAAAAACATCAGCTCACTGAGCCAAGCAGAATCGTTCAACTGAGAAAATTCGTGCTCCATGCCCTTCGTATTTAAATATAATTTAATTTCATTTAAACATTCAACAAACCGTTCAAGTATTTGGCCACGACTCAACCACCGAATATCATTGTACATTAATACACCATTGTACACTGATTCAACTTCGCTTCAAAGTGAATTAAATTCTCGTTTGTTTAAAGCCCTGGCAGCAATAAAATTAGTTATCTTTGTCACAATTCTCATCACATCATCCAATTCCTTTAAGCCTGATTTCGCACACAGTGTCTCCTGAAGTATAATACAATGGAAACAAACCAGGGGATGACCAACATATTCTGTAAATTGTTTGATAAAACCGACAATACGGCCAACCATGTTAGGCGCGCCATCGGTTGTAATCGAAAATATTTTCGATAAATCTATCTGTTTCTCATTACACTTCCTTATGAAAGTCCTAAAATAAAAATGGTGCACACTTTACGAAAACTTCTTTAATATAATCACCATCACTAAGTCGTTTTCCATGTTCAACAATAGTATATGAAATACTGTAACCTGCGGCTACTAAATTTGAAGGTCCTGAAACAAATTTAATTAAAGTCCCTGATTGTGATTCTGCCAGTTTTAGATGTTGCGATTTGTATTCTTTGCATTCTTCAAGAGTTTTTTCTAGGAGCCATTCTGTGCTTAGATTCAAAATATCTTCTAACATTCTAAGTTCTACTCACAGATAGCTCACCACACAATTTACAGAGAACTTTATCGCCTCTCTCAATAACACCATATTGTTCAGTCCAGGCATCGTGGAAATTTCTTCCACTTCCTTTCTGTGATAATTTTAGTTTTTTATTAGTGTTAGCTGCCATTGTAAAAGAGTTCACAAATTAAAAATGAGCACAATTATATACAGCATAATTAAGCAGCAATAATTAATAAGAACTAACAATTACTGGAAATGAATTATACACCAGCAACTCAAATTACTTAAGTGGCAGACCATGCAACACTACCACTACTTCTTTCAGCAGGGGTGCCAGATTTATTTCCGGTACGTTCGTAGCAACCTTCTTACGTTTTGCTCTCTATCATGCTACTAAATAGCATTGCGACGTCATCGTAAGTTGTTACTATTTGCATTATTTAACGAAATTTACTGAATTTATTGCAACTATAAAAATGTTTTCATTATTTACTCAGATAAATTCAATATTTAATGCTGCGAATTATATTTTCTGTTAAAGTGGTTTTAAATATATTTTGAACTTATATTACTCAGTCGAGAGACTTGGAATGCACGCATGAACGAATTTCACACAGAAGTCAAATGAAAACTTTGAGTTTATAATATATAAAGCACGTATTGATAAGTTTGTATCGTATAATATTGATAATAATTTTGATAAATTTTTATAATATCATATGACTATGCAGAAATTATAATGATTAAGAAAGAAAACGTAAACTTAAAACTCTCGTTGTTAATAGGCTAGTTACAAAATAAAATAGAAACTGGCTAAATATAAAATATAATTCTTTCAAAGAACCGAAACCTACCTCCGCCTTAACTGCGAGCGATCTTACACGATTTATCGCAGTTTTTTTCATCAGAATACCAACATTCTTCAACATCCAAGGTGTGTCACCTGAAACCCTCAAGTGTGTCAGTGCTGACACGCGTGTCATAGGTTCGCCATCACTGCTATATTATATATGCTATATATGCTATATTATATTATATATGTGTATTATATATGCTATATATATATATATATATATATATATATATGCTATTCCTCTTACATTACAGTTTGCTATGTGTATTATATTATATATTATATATATTATTTATATATTATATTATGTATTATTTGTCTTTTCCCTTTTTGTTTATATATATATATATATATATATATATATATATATATATATATGTATATAATATAATATAATATAATATAATATAATATAATATATAAATAATATATATATATAATATAATATATATATTGTATATATATATTATATATGTATATATATATTATATATGTATATATATATATATATATATATATTATTCCTCTTACATTCCAGTTTGCTATGTGTATTATATTATAGAGTCTACAGAGGTTCTGAAATAGGCAGTGACCACTACTTATTAGTATTGGAAACAATCCATAAAATAAAAGTTGAAAAATGTAGAAAAAGTAGCAAGGAAATAAATGTTAAGATAAAGAACTACAAACTAAAGAAAGAAGAAACAGCCATTGAGTATAAAAGTAAAATAGAAGAGAAGATGAAAGAAGTAGAAAAAGAGATATATGAAGACCAAGATGTAGAAAACCTATGGTATATATTTTATATGTGTATTATATAATACAATACACATATAAAATATATAATATTATATATTTTATATGTGTATTATATTATATATATATTATATACTTCTTCTTCGTCTATGATCTCTTATGCTTTTAAGCGTCGAGATTTTGCCAAAGAGATTTCCATGCCGTTCTATCCAAGGTTTGTTGTTTTGCTTCTTTCCAGTTAATTCCCTTCTTTTCCAATTTTTCTTTAATTTCCTTTTGCCAACCTTTCCTGGGTCTGCCTATGTTTCTTTTTCCTATTTTCTGGCTTTCGTATACAGTTTTTGCTACTCTTCCTTCTTCCATTCGATTAAGATGTCCAAACCATCTCATTTGGGCTTGTGTTATGAATTGGTTCAGAGGTGCAACTTGAAGGCCGTCTCTTATGGTTTGATTTCTTATTATGTCTAGTCTTGTTTTTTGTGCCACTTTCCTAAGATATTTCATTTCAATTGTTTGCAGTTTATTTGTGTTTCCTGTTGTTAAACACCAACACTCACAACTGTATGTTAATGTTGATAGAAACACTGAACGGTACACTGCCATTTTGCTATTCTGGGTGACTTCTTTCTTATCTAGGAGTGGGCCTTTCATTGCATAGAACAACTTTGTTCCCCCTCTTATCCTGTTGTTAATTTCTGTGTCTAGTCTACCATCTTCTTGTATATATGATCCCAAGTATTTAAAGGAGTGGACTTGTTCCAGTAGGTGATTCTCTATTTTTATTAGGTGTTTTGGTTGGTTTCTAGATATGATCATTGTTTTAGTTTTATTTATATTCATGGTCATATTCCTTTTCTTTGTTTCTTCATACCAAATGTTGATATTGTACTGCAGATCTTCAGCTGTATTTTCTAGAACCACCACATCATCTGCAAAAGCCATGTGCGAAATCCTAGTTTCTTTCACTTTCCTGTATCCTAAGTGGAACTTTTTTGTTTTTGTTTGGCATGCCTTTAAAATTTCATCCATTACTATGATGAAGAGAAGAGGGCTGAGGATACAGCCTTGCCTCACTCCTACATTTGTTTCAAATTCTTTTGATCTATTATTACAGGTTCTTACATAATTTCTATTACTTTTGTAGAGGCTTTGTATGGCTGCTATTAAGTTATCTTGTATCTTGTTTTTCTTTAATGGTTGCCATATTAAGTGTCTGGGAACTCGGTCAAACCTTTTCAAAATCTATTAAACATGAATGTAGTTCTTTTCCATATTCCAATGTTTTCTCTGATATTTGTCTAAGACTCTGACTGAAGATAAGATCCTGTGTGCTTCTATTTTTTCGAAAGCCATATTGCATTTCATCCAGTGTGTTCTCTATTTGATTCCTAAGCCTCGCTTCTAAAATGCGGGTATATAATTTTCCTGGAACGCTTAAAAGCGAAATTCCTTGGTTTTCAGATTTGCGGTTGTCTCCTTTCTTAAATATAGGGATTATTATAGCTTCTTCCCAGTCTTTGGGAATAATTTTGTTTTTCCATACAACATTGAATAGGTGTAAAAGAAATTTTATGGCTTTCGTTCCTAAATTCTTTACCATTTCTGGTGTTATTTGGTCATGGCCTGCTGATTTGCCCAGTTTTATTTTATTTATTGCTGCTAACAGTTCATTTGCATGAATTTCTTCACTCTGATCTTCTATTTTGCTTGTGTGTCTTGCTCTTAGGGTTTTATTTTTTCCGTGTCCTGCATCTTCCAATAATTCTTGAAAGTACTGTTTCCATCTTTCCATGATGTCTTCGGAATTTGTGAGTAACTTTCCATCCTTATTTTTGATAAACTTTATGGGGAATTCTTTCTCTGACCTCATTCTTCTTAAAACATTATAGAAAAGTTTTTGGTTTCTTTTAAAATTTTTCTAAAGTATGTCCGAAGCATTTTCTTTTCTCTGCATTCACTAAGGTTTTAACTTTATTTCTTTGGTTGTTGTATAGTTCTCTATCAACCTGCAGCTTTGATGTTATATATCTCTTCCATAATTGCTTTTTCTTTTTAATTTCTTCTTTTAGTTCTTCAGTCCACCAGGGTATTTAATGTTTCTTCTGTTTATTATTTGATGATACACCACAAATTTCTTTGCTTGTTTCTAGAAGAAGTGTTTCGAACCTGTACCATAGGTTTTCAACATCTTGGTCTTCATATATCTCTTTTTCTACTTCTTTCATCTTCTCTTCTATTTTACTTTTATACTCAATGGCTGTTTCTTCTTTCTTTAGTTTGTAGTTCTTTATCTTAATATTTATTTCCTTGCTACTTTTTCTACATTTTTCAACTTTTATTTTATGGATTGTTTCCAATACTAATAAGTAGTGGTCACTGCCTATTTCAGGACCTCTGTAGACTCTTGCATTTTTTGTATACTTCCAGTACGATCTGCTTATGATGGCGTAGTCGATTATAGATTTTTCGTTTCTATTGGGCTCTTCCCTGGTAAACTTATGGATTTCTTTATGCTTGAACATAGCATTCGCTATCACTAAATTATTTGTAAGGCAAAGATTTATTATTCTTTCTCCATTAATATTACGGGTTATTTCTCCTTGTGATCCCAACACTTGTTTCGTTTCTTCATCTACTTGATTCCCTACCCGGCCATTAAGGTCTCCTAGTAGTATGATATGCCCTTGAACTTCTTCAATTGTGTTTTGTAAGATTCATCTTTAATTTCTTTATTGGCATTATCGTTTCGGACATATGCAACAATTCCAGTGAATACTTGGTTGTCTGATTTAAAATCTATAGTGATTGTCAACAACCTTTCGTTTATTAGTTGCCATTTAGTAATATATTCTTTGAGATCTGGTTTAATTATGCAAGCTACCCCTTGTTTTCCCCATTCTCTTGGGTTTACCCCTGAATAGAAAAGTATATATCCATATTTCATTTTCTGGCAACCTTGACCTTTCTTTTTTGTTTCTGTAACTGCTAGCAAATCTAATCTTGATTTTTTAAATTCATCTATTAAATAATTTGTGAGTTCAACAAATCTTCATCATCGGCCTGTAGAGTGAGATAGGCTGAGAGTCAGCAGATAGTAGGAGAGGAAATAAAGATAGAGTGCATAGTGGTAGGGTAGGTTAAAGAGGCCTCAGTTGACCTGTTTTAGCTGTTTGCCCCCCCCAGGGGCGTTTCTAAAACGGTCGTTGATTTTTCACTTTACAAAAAGGAAAAATCCTAAAAAGGAAACATGTAACAAAACAAACAAAAAAGTGCACAGAAAAGCAAAAATTGAAAGTTAAACTTAGAGGTGGAGGAAGGATCTGGCCCGAGTGATGCAGCTCACAAGGAACTGCACCGCCTCGCTGTAAGCCTTCGCCGCTCGGGTTCTCAGGTCCTCCCCCACCTGTGATAGCTGAAACCGGTGAAGCTGTGTTCAGAAACCCCACAAGGTGGTTACTGTGTCTTTCTTTTGTTGTGAGCAGTTATTATTCTTTTGGCCACCTCACTTCCCTTGGCCATGTCTAGTTTGCAGAGAGCTATGAAGAACGCCGAAGCTGCCTCCTCGTCTAAATCCTGGGCTACCTCTACCTGCTCAGGGGTGACTTTGCTGATGTCATCAACGAAAATGTCACCCCATTTTGCGCTGACGATGTCAGATCCATGTTCCCCTGTGAGGAGGAGTTCAGGTTCTACTATTTTTTTCATTGGTTCTTTGAATTTTTCCGCCATCCCTAGGATACCTCTGATGAGATGGCTGAGAGTCTCCCCTGCTTTCGCGTGAGGGACTTCTGGGTGGGGGGTCTCAGATACTTTTGCTGTTTTAGGCGTTACCAACTCTTCTTCCTGTGGGCTTAATGGCCGTTTGGAGGTGTTGGTGTTCACCTCCATCTTTCCTTCTTCCCTATCTATATCTGTATTAGTATCTATATTGGTACTGATGGTTTCAGTAACGACTGTTTCTTCTTGTTGGATTTTACTGCTTGTGGAAGTTTTTTTTCCCCTTACGGTTTTTCTTAGACGTGGAGGTATGGATTTCTGTTATATCAGGAGCAGCCTCAAAAGGAGGAGAAGCTTCCTGTGCTGTGTCATTTCCATTGCTTGGTGGAGTTGCTGGCGTGATTGCACCACCCATCCTCTCAGCAAGGGTTCTGGATGGGCATGTGTCCACTTTGTGGTCAATGACCCCACATTTCAGGCAAGCTGACTCACAGTTTTCTTGGTTGTGGCCTGCTTTGAGGCAGTTTTTACATTTCACTCTAGGACAGACCGCCCCAAGGTGAGTGAAGGCACCACATCTAAAACATTGTTTTTTTACACCTGCGTAGTTTATCATTACTCTGGCGAATCCAATAATAATGAAATTGGAAACGGGCGTTTTCATCTCGAGGGAGATATGGACTTCACCCGACTTCCATTTGGGGTTTTCTGCGTCATTTAGGACTTCCACCTTGTGTATAACGCCCCATTTCCCGAATATTTCGTAGATGATCTTTACATCGGTTTCAATATATTCTAAAGGAATCTGGGGATTCTAAGTAGTTTGGTAATGCTCCCTACCAAAAATGGAACTATTGTTTTTCCATTACACTCGAATCCTGCAAGTAGTTTGTCTCTTGTTTGCTCACTCCTTACTACTACTTGGAAGCGGCCACCACCAAATGGAGTAAAACCAAAAATCTGCTCAGCGCCGACGCTTTCGATGAGGGCTTTGGCCAAACATCGAGGTCGTAGGTCAGCTTCAACTTCGATTCCAAGGGTCTGCGTACGCGGCAAAGCCATGGCTGGTGAGGGGGGGGGGGGGGAGCTAAGCTATTCCCACCACCGAGTGTGTTATTCTTGCCCCACTCCGGGGTTTATTCTGTATCTGCTGCTGTAGTTTATTATCAAGTGCCTCTATGAGACCCTTTGTCGATAATAACTGAGCTAACATATACTACAATTTGCGCTTAGCTAAACAATTTGCTAATCACCTATGAGAAAAGTTCACAAAAATGAACACTAACTACAGAAATGATCCTGTGAAGTATTAATTCGTTTTATTTTCCACTTTCCAGACTTTTAACGTCCCATGTTCCGTATCTCATGTGCCTTTTTATATTATATATATATATATATATATATAATGTATAATATATACTCTCTCAATATGGACTAGGTCACCGAATCCAACAATACCCTTGGAGGGTAATGGATAGCAATACTGTAGCTAATGAAGCTCTAAACTGAGGCTCGACTATTGCTGTTACCCTCCTGCCATGATCAGAGCTTTAATAATAGCTCAATAACCTCATCCCTACACTGTCCGCTACAGATAACGGGGAATATGAAAAGCATTCTTGCTTCGCCCCTTTAAGCCAGTCCTTATAAGGACTAAGGACTAGGTCACCATGGGAGTAGTAGCCCCGAAACCTCCCGCAATGGCTTTCACCCCACAGTGGGTAGAGAAATAGGCTGTTCCTCATCATTATATAAATAATACATTATTTGTCTTTTCAATTTTTGTTTTACATTTTCCATTCTTACCTATTTGCACACTTATCTTCATTTATTTTATCAATAAGACATATACAGAAAGCATTATGGTTTATAATAATTACCGAAATATTTTTGGGTGTTTTAAATTAAAAATGAAATGATAACACATCTTTATTTATAACATATTTTATAAAACACATTATAGTTGCATACACATTCTTAAGCTGTAAATCTATTTTACGGTATGTAACTATAAAATCATCTATAAAGTCAACTATAAAGTCATCAAATCATATATTAGCTCAAATCAGTAAGCACTACCACGAACTTGTTTAGGTGATATGTTGACGTCTACATAGGATTATTTCTTTCAGGATAAACTGAATAAGACTCGGAACTGCACGAGGGAGGGATAAGTATGCAAGAAGAGGGAGAGTGAATTTATAGGCTCAAATAAAAAGAAGCATGTCAGAAGAAGGAGAATCCATTCTGATAATAGGGTAGTCAATCCGTCTTGTGGGATGAAGTAGTTTATTATTACAGGTGGGAAAATTAACTTCTCTTTTATGATCACTGTAGTTTTTAAAGTGGTAACTATTTTGTTTGTATAACAGTTGGAACATTTTACATATAAAGCACGTGATTTCGCGTGTTGGTGACCAATTGATACATTCTTTATTTCTTTCTTCCCCTTCAGTATGAATTAACTATTCTTGGCAATCTGCCAGACCCGGTTCTATGAACTGTTGGCGTCCAATAAATACAGATGGTTGAGAAAGTGTCGAATGTATTCGAAATAATTGAGTTATTAGAAATGACTTTGGTAAGGTATACACACATTCCTGACTGATGCATTTGTTCTTCAGAAGCCGAGGTGGATGAAAGATAGAGATGGAAGAAGTATTGGATGGAATATCGGCTCAAGTGCTTTCCTAATATAAGCAAGATGATTCCATTATATAAGAGTGGCGATAAAACTGATACAGCGCATTATAAACTAATCTAGGAAGCAGTCGTTAAAGTATTGGAGTTGTTAAAGTATCGTATTCAGAGTTGAGTAGCCAGCTTTTATTACGTTACTTTTCTATAGAGGTTCCCCAGCTTTGTTAAAGGCACATCGCTTTAGTAATCTGTTCACGATTTACAGGAGAGTGACAGCAGACTTGAATAAGAGGAATGGATAGACGATAATCTCCTGCCAAAATGAAATTATTATAAAATTTCAAAGTTAATGATATGCAAAACGAGCTTAACATGAAGAGGATCGTTTCAGAGGTTTCCAAGAGGAATGCATCAAGGAACTGAGTCTAAGAATATGAGGGTGACCGGAAGATACTACAGGATTCTATGTTTGGATTACTGTTGTTGAATCTTGTATATTAATCATAATAGGGATGGTTTAAGAGAGGGGTGATACGGAATCTTTGCACGCTCACTTGAACAGATTAATTCTATGGGGAAAGTTTCATGTTACCGAGAGCAAGGTTGCACAATTTGGACTGAAGATGTTGCAGGTCGAGTATTACGTTAATGATAATTTGCTGCAAGTGGTGGACGAAAGCTAGATGCTTAGAAGTGATGGCGAACAGCGTCTTAATGTTCAGAGTACAAATTATAAGGAGTTGAGACATTGCATTGGATAACTGCGATGTTGAACAGAATGCAAATTTTACGAAAACTGTTGAAAAGATTAACCAAGATAATAGCTAGTCTGTGGCGTTTATTATGAAGACGATGGAGTTAGTACACCACAAAGCACTTTTTAAGCCTATAAGTTTTTTTTTTTTTTTGCTAGATGGTTGAAGCAAGAATACTTTTCATATTTTCCCCGTTATCTGAGGAAAACAATGTATGGATGGGGTATTATTGAGCTATAGGCTCTGATCATGGCGGAATAGCGGCAATATCCGATCCTCAGTTAAAACTTCATTGGCTACAGCATTGTCATCCATCACCCTTCCTGGATACTCATTTTAGTCGCCTCTTACGACATGCATCGGCTACACTGGGGCTATACGTATCCCGGCCACCACACGGAGTCGCCGCCTGTATTAAAAATTAAAAACGAGCAAGGAAAATCTAAACATTCAACGCTATCAAAACATGAATTCAATGTTATCCTTAGTCCTTATAAGGACTGGCTTAAAGGGGCGAAGCAAGAATGCTTTTCATCTTCCCCGTTATCTGTAGAGGACAGTGTAGGGATAAGGTGTTATTGGGCTATTAAAGCTCTGATCATGGCAGGACGGTAACAGCAATAGCCGAGCCTCAGTTAGAACTTCATTGGCTACAACATTGCCATCCATTACCCTCCAAGGGTATTGGATTGAATGAATCAATCACCGCATCTCACGGTATTGATTCTCAATGTTATCTTTGAACTTTGAACTGAATTGGTTAATGGACTGAGTCCTTGACTCTTTATCCCGTCATCTGGATTTTAGATTGTGGGTGATGAGATTATTGTGGGTAATTTACCTGCTCATTGTGAGCATTGAGGTTGTATTAGCTTTCTCTTGCGATGGAGGATTTCGGTTTTTTATGTATGAAACGATCTGAGGGCTTGTAGTCCGCTGCCTGTCGAACTAGCTGATTGGGGTGATTATCCGTGATTGTGAAGAATTTCTCTGCAATGCTTGTCATGTAGGTCTTAATATCTGGAAGATTGGCTTCATGATGTAACTGGTTGTTTCTGATGAACCATGGGGCATTAAATGTCATTCTTAGGCATTTATTCTGTATTATCTGAAGTCTGTTGATGTTGCTTTTTGTCGTGTGACCCCAGGTTGGAGAGGCGTAAGTTAGTTGCGGTCTGATTACCGATTTGAAAAGAAGGATTTTGTTGCTTATGCTAGGAAGCTGTTCCTGTTCAAAAGTGGATATAGCTGTGCTATAGTCTGACTTACCTTAGTGGCAACACTGTCCATATGTGACTTGAAGTTTAGACGTCTATCAAGATGAATTCCCAGATATTTGGTAGAATTGCGCCAAGGGATGATTTTACCAAACATTTGTATGCTTGTATTCGGTTCTGCTTTACGTCTGGTGAAACGTACTGCAGAGCTTTTGTTTGGATTAATTGCGATACGCCACTTGGTGTACCAATCCTCCAATTCATTGACTGCTCTCTGCATCTTGATTGTGGCCAGGTGTGGACGGAGGGATCTGGCTATAATGATTGTGTCGTCGGCATACAGAGCGGTGATAGCTGGAGACAGTTTGGGGAGATCTGCCATGTATATGGAGAAGAGTAGAGAGCCTTGAGGTACTCCGGCCGTGATTCTCCTCTCTGTGGATCTGATACTGTTGAGTTTTATTTTAAATTTTCTGTTATTTAGATATGATTTGGTAAGTAGAACTATTGGTAATGGAATACCAACTTTGTGTAGTTTAAAAATTAGTCCATGATGCCACACTCTATCAAATGCCTGAGTGATATCTAGAAAAACTGCGCCAGAGTGTTGGTGCCATTCATACCCTTGGGTTATATGTTCGATAACTCTGTAAATTTGTAGTGATGTGGAGTGATATTTCCTAAAGCCGAATTGTTCATCTTGAATTATATGGTTGATATCTGTTGCCTCTTGAACCCGTGTGAGAATAGCACGTTCGGTTATCTTACCTATGCATGAAAGAAGGATGATTGGTCTGTAATTTTCAGGAAACTGTGTATTTTTTCCAGGTTTGGGAATTAGGAAAACGTCGGCAATTTTCCATCGCTGTGGGAAATAATTTAGCCGGAGGATGGCATTAATGATGGCTACTAGATGCATAACCCCTTTGCGGGGAAGTAACTTGAGTACCTTGTTTGTTATTCCATCTGGACCCGGAGCCTTTTTGTTATTTAGTTTTCTTAAAATCTCATATACTTCTGTTGGTGACACGGATTTGTTATTGGATTGGATTGAGGCATTTTGAGTTATTTTACGCACTTGGGTGTGAATTTTACTTATGAAATTTATATCTGTATTGATATAATTGGGGCTGCATTGTTTTTCTAAACTGTCAGCAAATGCTTCAGCTTTTTCCTCGTCGTTGTAGACAATTAGATTCACCTTGGATTGGAGGAAATGTAAAACGCTTTGAACGGAGTGATTTCATCATTTTCCATATTGATTGATCCTCTGTGTTTAATTGGAGAATTTTGTTATTCCAGAGTTGGTTACGGTGGTGACTGCTTTAGGGCATATCGAACCTGGTTTGTTGCTTTATTGACTGCTTGTTTATCCGCTGGGTCCATTGTTCTCTGATATTGTCTTCTTAATCTGTTTTTCTCTTGGATAAGACGTTTTATATCCTGTGGAAGTTTATTTGATGGTGTACATTTGGTTATATTTGTTACCTGTGTTATAGCTGTCAGCAGTTGTTTTTCAAGAGTCTTCACTGTTTTTTTCTACATCTTCGGCAGATGTTATATGCGGTATTGGACCAAGGCTTTTCTGGAAGGCTGAGGGAAGTTGTTTCCAATTTATAAATGTGGTGGTGTTTTCTGTTAAATCTTGTATGGTGCCTACTTGTAATATGATGGGGTTATGATCAGAACTTAAGTCGTTGATTGCTTGTATCTGATAGCTGTGCGCTATGTTTTCTAATATAGCTATATCTAGTACATCAGGACGTCCGGTAGCCGTACTGTGTGGGTTCAGTGGGTCCTATTACTGTTATGTTTCTTGAAGTGGTGTAAGAGTTGAGTATTCTTCCGATAATATTTGAGTTTCTGCTGTTCCAGACTGAATGTTTGGCATTAAAATCTCCGGTTATAATCACTGCTCTGCCTGAACTTAGTATCACATCTAAGTCAGATTCAAGGAGTTTTTTATTTGGAGGATTGTAGGCTGCATATATCGTAATGCTGCTTGTGTTTTCCATATGTATTTCTATTCCTTTAGTTTCCATGTGTACTGTTTGGGGTTCTGCTATTGAATTATGTTTTATGTTTCTTTTCACAAAGATGGCAGTGCCTCCACCTCTAGCAAAGCATCTGTCTGTACGGTAAGTGCTATAACCGTTGATTCTGATTTTGTCACTTGGACGAAGATGTGTTTCATTTATGAGGATCATGTCTGCTTGGGTTTCTGCTGCAAACTCCTGCAGCTCCTGTAATTTGATAGATAAACCATTTGCGTTCCATGAAACAATTTGTAACGATTTCGGTTTTCTTTTAGACTTATCCATTAAGAATTTCCATAAAGAGTGATTGTGTATGCCTTAAGATGATATCTTTGGTTTCTTGAGTTGGGTTGGTTTGTTGGAGTTCAGCAAGCATTTCACATAAGTGGCTTGTTATGTTCAGTAGGATAGGTTTGTTGGTTTGCTGTGATTGCTTTGGTTTTGGGTCTTTTTGGAAGGTTGATCTTGTAACTTCAGCATACGATCTTCCATCCGTTGTGAAGACTATGGTTTGATGGGAAGACGCTTATTCTTGAAGAGGTTTACTGGTTTTGAGTTGTAATTTTTGGTTTTGGGGAAATGCTATACAGCCCCTATAGTTTGCAGGGTGTGGTCCTCCACAGTTTGCACACTTTGCTGGAAGTGTACGAGATTTATGGCATTCATTTGATGCATGTTTGCCACCACATTTCACGCAACGAAATTCAGCCTTGCACCATCGTTGTGCATGCCCAATCTTCTGGCATCTATGGCACTGGGTTGTAGTTGATTTATGTTTCAATGCCTCAACTTTTATGACTAGATCACAGATGGTTTGGAGATTGTATATATGTTTTTGGTCTTTACTTATTTCCACCAGAATTAGGGGACAGGGTATTTTATCAGCTCTCCGCATTCGGCTGACTTTGATTGGGCTAAATCCCTTAAGTTGGAGGTCTGCAGTGAGGTCTTCTATTTGTAATGTTTCAGTTACTCCCCTTAACACTACTTTTAAATTTTTCTCACTGTTGAGTGCAAAAGTGTGGTATGGCAAGTTGTTGTTGTCTAGAAGTTTGGTCATTTTTCTGTAGTCTGATGATGTTTTAGGTTGTATGCGAATCCCTTCTTCTGTGTTTGTGGCTTTAATGAAGGTGATATCGGAAGATTTCAGTGTGGATGCAACGGACGTCCAGTGCTCCTTGGTTCTTAGGACGACTGGGGGTACTCTTTCTTTAATTACATTATCTGGTTCTATCGCCGCTGTTTTGGGTGTATCTGCAGTAGAGGAGATTTTCCTTTTCTTTTTGACTGTTTGGAATTCTGTGTTAGTTTCCAAAAACTGCGGAGTATTATCCAGAGATGCAGCATCCTCTATATTCGTGGAGTGACTTAATTCTGGTTCAGTCACCATACTTCCTTCATTAAAATCATCCATCCCATCTTCTGTGACTGCTGTAGGGGGGAATGTATCTAAGAGCTTTACTTTCCCTGGCCAGTTGTCGCTCAATAGTTTTCCTAATCTTAGGAATTCTGTGTAAACTTCTTCGAATATGCTTTCATTGAGAGGTTTTGTCATGTCTGATAGAAGGCAACAACTCTATTAGAGTAAAGTTTGAGAAATGGGTCCTAGAGCCCAATGTAAATATCCAATAGATCGAATCGATCTACCAGCATAGGTATCAAATATTTCATTTCACAAAATGAAGAACGCTTACCTCTATATATAAATATCCCGTAGATCAAATCGATCTACCAGCATCGGTAGCAAATATTTCACTCATAACAACTATTAAAATCACTGATCATATATATAAACACTTAGCAACCTCCATCACGCACCAGCGCCATTCTCAATGTTATCCCTTATAGTCCTTATAAGGACTGGCTTAAAGGGGCGAAGCAAGAATGCTTTTCATCTTCCCCGTTATCTGTAGAGGACAGTGTAGGGATAAGGTGTTATTGAGCTATTAAAGCTCTGATCATGACAAGAGGGTAACAGCAATAGACGAGCCTCAGTTAGAACTTCATTGGCTACAGCATTGCCATCCATTACCCTCCAAGGGTATTCCTCGATTGATGTCAATGTTATCCTTATAGTCCTTATAAGGACTGGCTTAAAGGAGCGAAGCAAGAATGCTTTCATCTTCCCCGTTATCTGTAGAGGACACTGTATGGATAAGGTGTTATTGAGCAATTAAAGCTCTGATCATGGCAAGAGGGTAACAGCAATAGCCGAGCCTCAGTTAGAACTTCATTGGCTACAGCATTGCCATCCATTACCCTCCAAGAGTATTGGATTGAATGAATCAATCATCGCATTTCACGGTCGATTGATCGATTCCCTCCAATGTCAATGTTATCGCAGGACGCAGGACATATATGGCGCAGAGGGTGAAGCTTGACGCTTTTCATATTCCCTGTTGTCTGTTTCGGGAGCAGTGATGGGAGAGATTTGTGAGCTATTTTTGCTCGCCCTGAGTGGGCAGAAGTGGTTATTCGTCGTTGGGTATTAGGATGGCTTTCAGTCTTTTATGTTTCCAGTAGTCATTACCGTCATAGTTTCCGGCTTGTTGTATCAGTTGGTTTGGATGGATAGATGTCTTCATAAAGAATTTTTCTGCTAGGGAGCGTAGTAGTGGAGAGATGTAGGGGATATCTATGTCCCGGTGGATCTGGGCGTTCCTGATGAACCACGGGGCGTCCAGAATCATTCGTAGGCATTTGTTCTGTAGTCTTTGCAGCTTGAGGATGTTTGTCTTGGAGGTATGGCACCAGGTTGGGGAGGCGTATATGACTGTGAGACGGATCACTGTCTTGTACAGTAGTATTTTATTTGTTGAGCTTAGTTTGCTGTGTCTGTTGATCAAGGGGTATAGCTGGGCGATAACTTTTGAAACTTTGGTGCATATGCTCTTGATGTGGCTGTTGAAGCATAATCGCTTATCGAGAAGTATTCCTAGGTATTTAGCTTCAGTTTTTCAGTCCTTTCCTTATAAGGACTGGCTTAAAGGGGCGAAGCAAGAATGCTTTTCATATTCCCCGTTATCTGTAGAGGACAGTGTAGGGATGAGGTTATTGAGCTATTAAAGCTCTGATCATGGCAGGAGGGTAACAGCAATAGCCGAGCCTCAGTTAGAACTTCATTGGCTACAGCATTGCCATCCATTACCCTCCAAGGGTAATGAATGAATCAATCACCGCATCTCACGGTCGATTGATTCTCTCACCAATTTCCCAGTTTTCCATAGTCCTTATAAGGATGGGCTTAAAGGGGCGAAGCAATATGATTTTCATCTTCCCCGTTTTCTGTAGAGGACAGTGTAGGAATAAGTTGATATTGAGCTATTATTAAAGCTCTGATCATGGCAGGAGGGTAACAGCAATAGTCCTTATAAGGACTGGCTTAAAGGGGCGAAGCAAGAATGCTTTTCATCTTCCCCGTTATCTGTAGAGGACAGTGTAGGGATAAGGTGTTATTGAGCTATTAAAGCTCTGATCATGGCAGGAGGGTAACAGCAATAGCCGAGCCTCAGTTAGAACTTCATTGGCTACAGAATTGCCATCCATTACCCTCCAAGGATATTGGATTGAATCAATCAACGTAACAGCAATAGCCGGTGAGACCGTATAATAATACTAATAATATCCAAATTTAATTATGGTGTATAAAAGTAATTGCCACTTATTGCTATTTTCTCAATTAACGAACTAAATTAATGAGAACAATGCAATGTATTTCATTCAAAATTATTAAATATTTGCGTTAAATATTTTATATATTAAAATATTAATAAAATAAGTATAACTTTATTTCCATTTCATGAACAAAAATGTGTATTGTCAATTGGGAATACTGGATGTATTATCAGTGCAATTGTAAATGATCTTGGTCGGATGAGCAAACTAATTGCAGTCCAACTAGGGCAATGAGATTAGTATTTTACGTCTAGTAATTCTGTCTGATGTGAGCGAGGTGTCTGTCCATTTTGCGTGTTTTATTCGACTCAAAAATCCGAGTTTTCGGAATCAAAAACTATGCATAAGACCGACTAATTCTTACTCAATTAAAAACCATTTCTTGAAAACGTTCTGATATCTGAAATGGCGAAACAGCTTTCTGTTGGTCATCACATAGCTTTCATCTGATGGTACTCTTTGGTTTTTCATCGCAGATGAAGCCAAAGATATTTTGTCATGAACGAATCATCTTAAGAGCTGCGAGAGTTTGAATGGTGAAGTGCAAAATTTTATGGTAAGCGCCATCCACTATAAATGTATTTATTATTTTGAATCTATACTTGAAGTCAATGTTAATTATCATTATTTTTCAAAATTAGGTTTAATACCGGGTGCATTATCGCCTCAACAAACTAGTAGTTTAATTATAATTCAATGTTGATAAATCTCTGTATTCGTCCGTGTCGTCAATTATCGTAATACACAGAATAGTCTGTAAATCGATGAATTTGTTGTTAAAAATACTGAAGCATATAACATGATTTCATTGCTACTTTTTCTTAGTTCAGGAATGTCTGATAATTCAAGGTTGTTCTTAATAATCTCAGACATCTTTTCTACTTATACAGTTTTAGGAGTAGAATATGTGTACTTATATAATTAACCATTGTATAGCTACACATATTATGGTATGAAACTTGTATCGCGTTGATAAATTTGAACTAAAATAATAACCGACCAGGATTTTAAACAGTAACTGATGCTTAACACGAGCAAAAGATTTACTTTAGACCAGTATTTCCCAGCGTTTTTTGGGTCATGCTCCACCTCAAAGCATCAAAGATTTTGATGTCCCCCCCTCCCCTCGCCGCCGATGGTGAGTGTTTTGAGTACATCAGTGATGAGGTGGCGAATGCAACATCATTTTCTAATTTCCCCCCAAATATTCAAACCCCCCCCCTGTGGGGCACATGCCCCACGTTGAGAAACACTGCTTTTGACAATTGTCTATAATAATGCTGACATCTCCCTATAGTTTGACTAATCTACAACACCTTTTGAATTGAAACATATGAAACACACGCTAGGAATCTTGGAGTTTTAGTAGGAAGTTGAAATTCAAGGGATCGTGTTGTAAAGTTGCACATACAACTCAAAAGATAATTGCAATGCTGAAACGAATGTTCACATGTAAGATAAGGATGTCATTTTACCTCTTTACAAGGCCTTGATATGACCTTACTCGGACTATTGCACGCGGGTCTGGTCTCCTGGTTTTCACAAATACGGAGCGTTAAATATGCTAACGAAGATGTGGATGTAGATTACGAGGACAGATTGAGAATTTGTGTGATGCAGACAGGAAGAAAACGTGGAGTGATATAATAGAGTCCTACGAACTTTTGAAAGGGTCCTACACGATGCCAGTAGATCGAATTTTTCATTTTATAAGGTGTGGGGCTAGAGCCTCTGTAGCTCAGTCGGTATAAACGAAGCCCTTTGGTTGTAAAGAGCTGGTTCGATTCCCGTTTAGGACGTGAGGAACTTTATCTGGTCTCTTTCGACTAAAGGTGAGTTAGCCGGTCTCTTCCTATCATAATAAATGACTATTGAATGACCTCTATCCTTAGGACAGCTTATTCTGCCCTAAGGATAGATTAGTAGATTAACAAGATTAGTAGATTAATATTTATAGTAGATTAACAAGTAGATTAACTACTTGTTAATGTACTATAAATATAGTAACTGTAAATATATTAAATGTAATAATAATTATAACTACTAAATTCCATATCCGGCCAATCTTAGAACACTGTTCCCATTTTGGGTGACTGTGCACTAGTCTCTATAAAAATTCTTTATGCTCTATGGGAAGATTTGGCTGATAGGCGATTTCTGCTTATCACTAATTCTCTTCGACTACTATCTCATTGAAGGGAGGGCGTTTCCACTCTTTGCATGTCTTTTATAGCTTCCATGAACGTTTCTCCATTCACCATTTCTCTAATTTCCACAAACCTCTTAAAACACAGACACTTAATGGGGAAAACTCTTCATGATTTGAACAATTGCAAACTATAATAAATAAATTAAGGTCATGCTAATACTATCTATCCTCGGGCTTAGGAAATTGAATTTGTAATCGAAAACTTTTCAGGTATATTACTTGTATTATTATATCATCACTATCTGAAAGTAAATGATGATATTTTTGTATTTGAGGTCACCTTTACAGTCTCTCTCTCTCTCTCTGTGTGTGTGTGTGTGTGTGTGTGTGTGTGTGTGTGTGTGTGTGTGTGTGTGTGTGTGTGTGTGTGTGTGTGTGTGTGTGTGTGTGTGTGTGTGTGTGTGTGTGTGCGTGCGTGTGTGTAAATGAAGACTAAGTTGAGATAGAGTAATTGATTGTCAATCTGGTCCTTTGACGTCTCTTCTTATGTCATTGAAATTTGATATTTGAAATCCTTCCGAAAAATTGTCATATCAATTATAGTTTCAATCGTTACCTCTGAGGAGGGCTATTTGCAACCATAATGTTTTGAAATTATACAAAACAATAACTCCATTCCATCAGCATTAAGAATTGTCTGAATGTTCTCATTCAACTTCATTTTGGTTGTGACAGAGTTATTTTTATCTGTCAAAATTTTGACAGAGTTGTTCGAAATGATAACTGTCTTTCCTCTCTGGATGGATAGAGTATATAAGAAAATTTGTTATTTAGGACCTTATTAAAAGTTTCTAAGATATCTCAATTTTGGCTTCAGTTGGTGTACTAACACAATTTAGGCAAAGAAATATATATATATATATATATCTACACTGCACGTGCTTCTCATCATTGGGTCCTCCTAGCTATCTGCTTTTATCACTTTCACTGATAATACCAACTAAAAGTAAATTTTACCGGTAATATTAAGAGACAGTCATGAAAGTGAAGTATCTTCCATATCGCTCAAGGTCTCTGTCGAGTTATCCCTGTGCTAATTAATCAACCGAGGCTAGTGAAGATAGCGTGACTATAGCGAGGGCATTTTAATAAACATTGCTTCATTTGTGTTTGCGAATCATGGTCTAGGGCGCCTTCATCTCCACGGTTACTTGCTTTTATCATTTTTAATTAGATACCTTGCAGCTGGGAGTTCCATCCGTCAGGTGCCTACAGGTTAACTTCCTGCAAGTATTTCGGGAAAGATAATGAAAGTCTTGCTAAATAAAACATTACTGCTTCCTGATCTAGAAGTAAATAAATAGAAGTGATCGTTGCAGCATCCAAAAGTATTATTGAATTCATCAATCTTGGAACTTTTAACACGTGTATAGTGCAGACAAATGAATCAAGAGTCAGCGCCTTATCAACCTTTTGTGATTAGGTACATCTGGGTTCGTCCGTCGAAGTTTTTTTTTTATATTCGAACCCTTTCCCCTTTAGCTTTGATTCTCTCGCATGTAAGTGGAGGTCAGTGTCGGAAATGCGATGGGCGCCATTACAATCGTTCTTACGTCATCCTAAATATCGATCTAATGTTAATGCATCATTCACTGAACTTTATAAAGCTTCTAAGAACAGAACTTATACAGAAAACGATCCTCTGTATATACTTTTATTTCATCGAAGAAGAAAATAGTACATCATCTCAGGAAAATCATCTTCCGATTAAAAAAAGATGTCTCTGACTGTCCTATAGGATAAAAAGAGCAAATTTTATTTTCTGCAAATTAACTTAATTTTATTACCATTAGTTCAAAGACATTAGCTTCCCTGGATTAAACGGATATTTCGTAAACAAAACAGAACACGAATTTAGCTAATTTCACACACACACATACACACACTGATGCATATACAGTTTCCACTAAGTAAATCCCTGCAATGCGTGGTCATGAAGTTTTTCATGTACAACTCAACGGCTGAAATAGATGTAAAAAAACTGTCTCTGGAAGATAACAAATAATTTTACTTTTAGAAGTACACCTAGATTTAAATCATCATTCCGATTTACCCTAAGAAAAGCAATACATGTTTAATAAAAAAATCAAAAGTAATTCAGACTAACATCAATGAATACAAAGTCAATCATAACACGGAACTAAAGAATATATATATCTGCGGAAACAGATCTATGTAGCCAACTGGAATTAGTAATTAAAGGTTCGTTAAATAACCAAAAATAAGAAATATAGAGTTTTAAGGGAAGTCAAGTTTGAAATGACAAACAGAATGCTAACACTGTTAATAATATCTTAGGAAATAAAACCAATTTAAGAATAGCAAAACGTCGGGTTGTCTGCTGACAAGAAGATGGATCGATCAGCTTAAATATGAATACGATATCTTAAAATAGCAAGTAATTTATTCCAGATCGAGATGCTGTCTTGCAGATCAACAGCTGCGAAATTAAGAATGCTATCCATGAAGACTATTCACTAATAGACTGAAACTATACACTAAGGTTATCATCAGAGAATCTATCCAAAATCAGTGGCTTGAAATCAACGATAATCTTTTAGCTTTGATTTTAAAATATCAGCCCAACATGAAGCAAATCGGTCGTATGAATATACAAGAATTATGAAAATAATATTTCATGCTGTAAATCAAATTATGAATATGACAAATTTTTTTATATTGCTACACCATAACAAAGTATTCACAAAGACTTCATATTCCATTTCCTGAAGCTCTTTTAGACAAGCTACTGAAACAAGGTTGGACATACACTTAGGAAAGATCATGAAGAAATCTGTCAGGCAGCCCTGGAATGGAATTCACAAGGAAATAAAAATCTTTTGAGAAAAATAAAGTTCTTCAATAGCAGAGAAGACTTCGAAATATTGTCCAGAATAACTTGAGCATAAAATAATTCTGTAAACTGGTCCGTTAGATGAAGGGTAATCTTTTCCATCTCTTAAAATGAAGCTAATAAATTTGTCATATGGTCTACATACAAACATTGTTTTCTCGAGAAAAAAATAAGACGTTCATTCTCAGTTTCTCCAAGTAGATTAAGTAAGAATTATCTCTTACTATCAACCAAAACATTCTGTAAGAATTATCTCTTACTGTATGTAATATGTCTATCACCCAAAACATAAATAATAAATACTTAGTAATATATGAACGATACCACAGGAATGCAAGGAATGTATGATAGTTCCATTGCACAAGAGTGATGCAAAAACTGATGTGTCTAACTACCGACCTATCTGTATCTCTGGTGTGATTGTGACGCTTTTAGAGAAGTTAGTAAGAGATCGCATACAGAAATGGGTAGACAAACACGATATACTCTGCAAGGAACAGCATGGGTTTACTAAAGGCAGGTGATGTTTTAGCAATTTGCTCATATTTTATAACAATGTTACGGCCGAGTTGGACAAAACGAATTGGTACACTATGATAATCTTGGATTTTTCTAAGGCATTTGATAGGATACCCACGAAAGGCTGTTGAATAAAACTGGAGAATATGGATTTGGAATATAATCTCTTGACTTCGATCAGGGGATGGTTGACAGACAGATATCAAATAGTGGTACACAGGGGGTGTGAATCTTCCAGGTTTAAGATAACCAGTGGTGTACCTCAGGGTTCAGTCCTTGGGCCATTATTGCTCAATCTATACATTAATGACATCAAGCAGGGTCTATCAACAGATGTGCAACTGTTTGCCGATGATGCGAAGATAGGCGGGGCAATCAGGGATGCTACTGATATTCAGCAATTACAAAATTTGATTTGAATAGACTGGAAATCTGGGCAAGTGAAAATGGCTGTCAGTTTAATGTTAGTAAGTGTAAAGTTATGAACTTTGGCGTGATGATAGTTCCAACGGCATATTATATTAGGGAGGTTATGCTACAAGAAACTGAAGAGGAAAGGGATCTTAGTGTGTTGGTGGATAAGAATTTAAAGTTCAAAGATCACATAGCAAAAGTTGCAAATACAACTCAGAGGATAATTGAGATGTTGAAGCGAACTTTGACATGTAAGGATAAGGAAGTTATTTTGCCTCTTTATAATGCTTTGATGAGATCACACCTGGATTATTGTGCGCAGATTTGGTCTCCCGGGTTCCAAGGGGATAAAAAAAAACTCTTGGAAAGGATGCAAAGAAATAATAATACAAAGATTATATCTGGATTATAGGATTTAGATTATGTGGACGGATTGCAGCCTCTGGTTAACAGAAGAAAGAGGGGTGATATGATAGAGGTCTATAAACCTTTGAATGGGTATTATAGCATTTGAACTGATGAAAGGTTTCGTTATATGGAAGGCGGGAGAGAACACGGAGGCATCCATAGAAGTTAAGGTTGTTCACAGTCAAGAAAGGGGTAAGAGTTAGGTTTTTCTCTCAGAGAGCAGTGAGTGAGTGAGTGGAATAATTTGCCCTTAGGAGGTATTGAGTGCATATATATAATATATAATAATGTGAATGAATTAAAGGGAAGGTTTGATAGATGGTTTGGATGATTTATAGATTCTCTCGATGAGTTTTTGACTCCATGGAGGTCTCAGATTATAATAATAATAACAATATGCATATCTGCAATTATTAAGTAATTTCTTTTTTTTAAGAAATTACTTAATAAAAATGATGATATATCTCTGCAAAATTTAAAGAAATTTCTTTCTTTAAGAAATACATAATCAAAATTCTTATAGTCCTTATAAGGACTGGCTTAAAGGGGCGAAGCAAGAATGCTTTTCATATTCCCCGTTATCTGTAGAGGACAGTGTATGGATAAGGTGTTAATGTGCTATTAAAGCTCTGATCATGGCAGGAGGGTAACAGCAATAGCCGAGCCTCAGTTAGAACTTCATTAGCTACAGCATTGCCATCCATTACCCTCCAGGGGTATTGGATTGATCCGTAATCAAAATTAGTTAAATAACAATAATAATAATAATATATATCTATTTGAAAATTATAAAGGTGTTAGTAAAGTAATTTCCTTTTAAAGAAATACTTAAGAAAAATTAATTAAATAATGTTTACTTTAGTTTGAATATTTGTTACTATCTTTTAGTACTTAAATAAAATTCTTTTGTTTGTTAACTGCTGAAATATAGATAAATAACTTTGAGAGAAGGTGTACATGGTGTATAACCATGTACATTACTATATAGTTTGAATGGAAAGTCAAAAATGTTGTTTTAAAAACAGTTCTCATTGAAAATTGCAAATCGAAAACACGAAACGCTAAATTTTAATATAATAAGACTTTTTTTTAAAATAAAAAAATCGTTTCAGTAGTGTTTTATAAAAATAAACAACAGAAGGGTGTCTGTATTGACAAACAACCAGAAAAAAACTTCAAAACACAAAATTACATTGAAACAAATGCAATGTAATTCAGTTGCCATAGCAACTGAATTACATAAATACAATCATAAAATCAATAAAATATAAAAATATCAGCAAAGATCTTCATGTACACATTAGAATTGTACATACCGATGATTTGATTCTGTTGTCCTGAAAGTATCGGTGAATAGCAAGGGAATTCAAAATACTTAATAATAATAAATAATACAAATAATAATAATAATCACAATTAAATAAAAATATTTTATAATAATAAATTTAATGATATTATCTTGTAAAATTCCACAACAAATAAAGTTTGTTTAGATATAAAGAGCTAATAAGCTTCATTTCGGCGATATAAACAATATTTTAAATTAAGGGGATATAAAATCCCACATTGTTTTAAAACCGAATAAGAAACTCAAAGATTGGAATCAGAGAGTTTCATGCCGAATATAGTATAAAAAACTATAAAACTATAGGCGATCGCTAGCGTGAGCTAATGCAAGTAACAGCATGCATTTCCTAGGAAATGTGTTTTTACATTATGGAAAATACCTAAGAATAGCAATCTGAACTTTCCCCACCTTTGCAACGAGTTGTCCAGTATTGTACTACGTACCAGGGTCACTTGCATTAGCTCACGCTAGTGATCGCCGATACTTTTATAGTTTACTATATTCGGCATGAAACTCTCTGATTCCAATCTTTGAGTTTCTTATTCGGTTTTAAAACAATGTGGATTTTATATCCCCTTAATTTAAAATATAGAATAAAGTTTGTCTTAGTTGTTAATCAATGATTTTATTTTATTTATTTTATTTTTTTTTGCGAACGGTCCCGTTCAGTTTACGATTTGGGTCGCTACTGCTATTCATCCTTTTTATGAGTCCTGTTAACGCCATCCTTTCTCCAGAAGCGAATATATCGAGGCACATTTCAATAAATAAATAAATAATAATAATGTTTGTGTAATTTCAGTCCTTTTAGAAAATAAAAAATGGAAAGAATATGATAATCCCATTGCACAAAAGTAATGCAAAGACTCCTGTGACTAACTATTGGCCTATCTGGAGTAATTGAAAAGGTTTCAGAAAAGTTAGTAGGAACTTGAATACAGAAATAGGTAGACAAACATGCTATACTCTGCAAGAAGCAGCATGGATTTACTAAAGGAAGGTCATGTTTTAGGAATCTGCTCGTACTTTATAACAATGTTACGGCCGAGTTGGATAAAGGAAATGGATGCACTATGATACTGATGGACGTTGATAGGATACCACATGAAAGGCTTTTGCATAAACTAGAGAATATGGATTGGAATATAAACTATTGACTTGGATAAGTGGGTGGCTGACAGACAGGTATCAGGAAGTGGTATATGGGGGATGTGAAACTGTCAGATTTAAGATGACCAGTGGTGTACCCCAGGGATCGTTCCTTGGACCATTTTTCTTTAATCTATGATATTAAAAGGGGCTAACAGGAGATCTTTAGAAGATGCAGGTTATTCAAAGATGCTACTGATATACAATATTTACAGAGTGATTTGAATAGGCTGAAAGTGTGGGCAAACGATAATGGTTTTCAATTGAATGTAAGTGTAAAGTTATGCACTTTGGGGTGACGAAATATCCAACACCATATTATATTGTAGGGATTACACTTGAGGGAACTGACGGGCCGAGGAAGCCTGGAGTTATGGTGGATAGGAAAACCGAAGTTTAAAGTTCACATAAAATTGAAATACAACTCAGAGGATAATATTACGATGTTGAAACAAACATTGGCATCTAAGGATAGGAAGTCATTTTGCCTTTTTATAAGGTTTGATACGACCGCACCTTTTTACGTTGTACTTATAATATTTTAGTGCATGCTGAATGATTTATTTGATTCATATAAAAAGTATGATAAACAGGTGTGACGTCATGGATGCTTGTACTATTACTTGTATTATTATATATATAATTAAATATATTTAATTATAATCAATATATAATTATATATATATATATATATATATATATATATATTTCACAGTCTCTAAGAAAATAGCTAAAGTCCTTAAAAAATATAATATCAGGACCTTCTTCACCACACTTCCAAAAATCCGCTCTCTAATCAGCCATCCAAAACCTACTCATCACAACCTTAAGTACCCTGGAGTATATAAATTGTGGTGTGATTGCAATATCCCATACTTTGGTCAAACTAACAAATCTATTGAACAACGCATAGAAGAGCATAAGAGAGACATCTCATACAAAAGATCTCATGCAACTGCTTTATCCAGTCATGTTCTTTTTTCAAATAATCCTAATGATGACCAACAAAGCCACTCTGTATGCTGGAATAGATCAGAAAATATTTTTCGCTGTGAAGATGAGTTTGAAAGAAAAATCGTAGAATCACGGGAAATCCTACTGAACCCGGTCCACTTAAATAATAATTTAAGTTATAACATCCCAGATAGCCATGCTGCAGTTATTCAATATTGGCGTTCACGTGAACTTGCACGCACAATTGCAACAAACAATGGCACGCCAGTTGGAACAACTTGAAAAATACAACGTTTTTATGTATCGATTATGTGAGGCAATTTATACCTGTAATTTCCAGTTTGTTTATTTAAATAATTCAATGTTTATTAGTATTCCTTTCCTTTATAAATACCTGAAGAAGGCTGCTATATGCCGAAACTAGTAGTATTTATCATTAAAATCTTTATATGTTATCTCGGTCTTGGAGTCATTAAATCTATTTTTTGAAATATATATATATATATATATATATATATACATTATTGTTTAAAATAAAATAAAAACCAATTAAAATAGATATGTCACGATATTTTAAGATTATTAATTAAAATAAATATTCCATAGGTAAGAATGTTGAGATCATTAGTATCAATTCTGTATTTGACTACTAAAATAATTAGACTGTTAGCATGATGTTTGTATTTAAAATTATAAATCAATATCACTATTTAATTTAATATAACTATTTACTTCATATTTTAATATGTTGCTATATTATTTACCAATTGATTTAAACATTTTATAAAGCAAAAAAAAAAAAGTAAAGTAAAATTAGAGTAACAATGAACACCTTTTATGTTTTTTGATCGATTATATATGTTATTTTCTAAATCCAACAAAAAGCGTGCGAAAAAGCGTGCGATATCCCGTGTGGTGGCCAGGATAAGAATAGCGCTACTGTAGCCCATGCATGTCGTAAGAGGCGATTAAAATGGGCTAGAGAGTTTCGCTCTCTTAGGTTTCTTCCGGAATTTTGCTCCCAGTGAGGAAGGGGTGCTTAGATTTCGGGGGGTTTGCTCTGAGAGAGCATTTTGAGTCTCTGGGGAGAGTGTTCTGCGGCGTGGCCCGTGGGCCTTGTCGATGGATGGTTTTTCCTGGAATATGAGCGGTTCTGTTCAGTGGTAGGTGGGCCTGTCGCTGAGTGGAACCAACGCTGAGTTGGACGATCTTTTGCCCACTCGTAGGGAGTGGTCCAGGAGATCGTCTTAATTTTTAGTGAGGGCTTTATTTAAAACTCCCCACTGTAGCCCATGCATGTCGTACGAGGCGACTAAAATGGGTAGCCAGGGAGGGTAATGCTGTAGGCAATGAAGTTTTAACTGAGGCTCAGCTATTGCTGTTACCTTCCTGCCAAGATCAGAGCGTATAACGCTATATTACCCCATCGATACATTTCAGCCATTAGCCAAAAAAAAAAAAAAGTACACGATGGAGTTGTGGGAATAATGATCCAACAGCTAATGGAAGCGTAACTAAATTCGTCTTTTAGTTATTTTGGAGCAACTTCGAATAATTTGTGAATGAAATTCATTCGACGAAATTTACCAACGATTGTGGGACACATTTCTTTAATATTTAATATGTTTTCCACGAACACTACTACTCTGCCATCACTGTAGGAATTAAAATCTCTCGCATTCACTGCCTGGTGACTCTTTTTCTGAATTTTTAATATCGCCAACAGCAATTCCGATGTCATTACTACAGCGAAAACTTCACCCAGCGGAAGTCATTTTCGCAATGAACTCTTCATCTTCAGGCAATTCAAATTTTGTGGCCACCATCGTGGCCTCTTGCCGCTTCCTTCCCCCCCCCCTCCCCGCAATTCTCCGTTTCCTTACATATTTTCAGTCTATATTTTAACCAGCGAGTTGCTTTCGATGAAGTTCGTTCTTGGATTACCGTTATCACAACGGTACGAAATGTGAAAAGTGTGGCTCTCGCAAACTTTCTCTATTACTTTTGTTGGCGAAACGAGACGTTTTCCTCACTATGTGCAGACTATTGATTTGTGTACGGTCGATAAAAAACCTTCTCCCACTTCGTTCTTTAGAGCAACAGCCATCAAAAATACAAACACAAGGTTTTTAAAATCTGCTCCCTTCCGATGCAGCAAAAATGAGAAACAAACAGAAAATGCACGAAGAAAAGAAGATCCTTCCACTTAATCCCAAGTTTTTTTATTTATTTTTTTCTTTAACTGCAGCTTAAACAAACTTCAGTTTGGGTTCTAACAGAAGTCCAAAGATTAAAATAAAAAAAAAAACGATTGTTGCACGAAGACGTAAAATGTAAGCCTGAAGAGATTTTTTAAGAAAGTAGATGAATAATATTTAAGATGAAAAAAAATTATGATCATATCGTGTATCACTTACATTTCATATTTAATTTCGCCGAAGCCTATTGTTGACATTCACGCGCTGAACAGATTTCGTTTTTCAGATATTTATATTTCCTAACGCCGTCTACCGGAAAAAGAAGGAAGCATCTCGTCTAAAGAGTACCAATTTAGTCTCCTTTGCAGATTAATGTGTGTTATAACAAGCATTCAGTGAAACAACATTAGAGCCTCCTAGCTCAGTCGGTATAAACGAAGCCCTTTAATCGGAAAGACCTGGGTTTGATTTCCGTCCATGACGTGAGGAACCTTTATCTGGTCCGATTAAAGGTGAGTTAGCCAGTCTTGTATGGGGGGTGGAGGGATTTTTCTCTCCGAAAATCGGGTTTTTCGTTCCTCAGAACAGGCAAACCTGCCTCGTGAACACACGCTGCTACGGTCAAAAAATACATAATCCCTTATTAGGAGAACTCAACGAGTCTTAAGGGGCGGTCGAGGAACGGGAGAAACCCCACACGAATAAAATAAAAAGAAGTGAAACAACATTAAGTGGATCTAAGATTTGATTGGTTCGAAGTCAGAAAAAAAAAAAGTCAGCCAGAAATTGTCCCATAAAATGGTCTTCCAACACTAGGCTTCTTGGCTACAATAATGCAGGCACTCGTGTCAGGAGATCATGAGTGCCTAGGAATTCTAAGAAAAGTACAGCATTCTTATTTCTCATTAGCTTTATTCACGAGTAGCCTGTTAAAAAGCGTCCTGTACAGAGAAACTAAATATATTGAGAATACGAGGTCTAGCAGAAAACGAATGAGTTTTTTTTTTCTTTTATCGTGACACTTGACAGCAATGTCGAACCAATCATGATTTAGCATGTTAGAGTGATTTTCACGTTTTCGCCGGTACCGGTTACTCGTCGGTACGGTAACTATCTTTCGAGTTATTGTGTTTTTAGTAAGTGCATGTCTGGTGTCGTCACGAAAATGGAGAGCGAAATTTTGAACAAAGTTATTCGATAGAAATTTGTATTAAGCTCGACAATGCTACCCGAAAACGTTGGATAAAATTAAGCAGATATATGTTAGGGATTCTTTCAAGTAACGCACGAAAACTTCTCCAAGACCGAAGAAGGAGTGCATGAACAAGTCCAAAACAAAAATCCTGATTGTCATATTTTTTCATAGCCATGTCGCGGTTCACCCTGAATTTACACCTCCTGGAGCGACTGTCAATCGAAGTTACTACAAAGAAACCATTGAAAGGTTGCAAAAACGTGTCTTATGGGTGCGTCCAGTGATTACCAAAGATTGTATCTTGCATCACGACAATGCACGTTCTCATTCTGAACTGTTAATTCAGAAGTATTTAGCCCAAATGCATTCCGGTGTTGGAACAGCCATCATACTGGTCCCAACTTGTGTCTGCGACTTTTTCTATTCCCTAAGCTCAAATGCTGAGATTGTAAAAAATATTCCAGCTGTGACAGGTGCCATCTATAAGAGAAACGGACGTCTTCTTCTGTTAGATGGCACTTGTCACAGCTGGAATATTTTTTGGAAGATCCTCAGCCGTAGCTCTGGCTGAGGAAGATCCTTCATCTCCTCACGTCGTCGACGAGAATGGAACCTAGGACATTCCTTCCCCAGGCATATGGTTGCGAAAGAATGTCCTAGGTTCCATTGTATTAATTGTGTGTTCTCGCGGTCACACAGTTAACTGAATGCACAATTTTATGCGAATTTTGTGTCATTACTTTTTCTGCTAGAACTCGTATACATCTAAATCAGATACGCCACCGTAGGTTTTTCCCAAAGAGACCTATCAGAGATGCAATGAACAGCTGGCATTCACTGCATATAATCAAAAAGAATGGTCTTTTGAAGGAGGCAAAACTTTAGTAACTAATGTTCTGATCTCTTTACAAAGATTATGTCGGGCTATTTTGATCACTAATCGTATGTTGATAAAGAGTGGAAGAACAAAGATTATGTCCTCGTGGTTAGCTTAGTGGCTGTGCGCTTTGCAACCATATGCCTGGGGAAGGAGTGTCCCAGGTTCGATTCCCGTCGGTGACGTGAGGAGCTGAAGGATCTTCCTCAGCCATACCCAAGTTAGCCGGTCTTGGGCGTGGACAGTAGGGCTTTTTTCCCAGTTTATTGTGGGGTTTTTCATCCTGCAAAGCAGACAAACCGGCCTTGAGAACTCAACAACACTAAGGACATAGGATACACCGGGGCGTAGGGCTGACCACCTTATCCTGTGAACGGCTTGAGGTCCGATAATTAATAAACCCTCGACACCGCAAGGTAAAAGAAGGTAAAAGGAAGATGAGATGAGATGAGAGCAAAGGTTACGAGGATTGAGGAAATTCGACTTGTACCCGTGTTCCTTCCTTCGGCACCAACTGCATCCTAAACGCAGACCTTTGTTGAAATTCGTGGTTTACTACTCGTGGGGGGGGGGGAGAATTTTGATGCTGGCAGTTGAAAGGAACTCAAATAATGAAATCTACAAAACTTAGTTAAATTAAAGGGATATTAGATCCCACATTGTTTAAAAACCAAATAAGAAACTCAAGGACTGGAATCAGAGAGTTTCATGCCGAATATAGTATACAAAAAAAACTATAAAAGTATCGGCGAATACTAGCGTGAGCTGAATGGTGATAAGACAGGGTGTTTCAAACAGAATGCAAGTGATCCTAGTACGTAGTACAATACCGGGCAACTCGTTGCAAAGGTGGGGAAAGTTCTGATCGGTATTCTTGGTATTTTCCATAATGTAAAAACACATTTCCTAGGAAATGTATGCTGTTATTACATTATGGTGGGAGGTCACTACCCAGACCAGTTTCAGCCTTTTTTGAGGCTTTATTAGTGAGTAGCTAGATCAAATTAATACCAAAGGGTATAGCGAAAAGAATTTATATTGGACAACTCGTATAGGAGAGTATATAAGTTCTTTTCGCTATACCCTTTAGTATTAATTTGGTCTAGCTACTCACTGATGAAGCCTCAAAAAAGGCTGAAACCGGTCTGGGTGGTGACCTCCCTACCATGTAATAACAGCATACATTTCCTAGGAAATGTGTTTTTACATTATGGAAAATACCAAGATTAACGCTCAGAACTTTCCTCACCTTTGCAACGAGTTGCCTGTGTTTGTACTACGTTCTAGGACTACTTGATTTCGGCTAGTATTCGCCGATACTTTTATAGTTTTTTTTTTTAATACTATATTCGGCATGAAACTCTCTGATTCCAATCCTTGAGTTTCTTATTCGGTTTTAAAACAATGTGGAATTTAATATCCCCTTAATTTAATTAATGTTTATATCGCCGAAATGAAGCCTGTTGGCTCTTTATATTTAAGTAACAAAACTTACTTTTTTTTTTCCTTCACACAATCTACAAAGGAATTGAGAAACCTTTGATTAGAAATTTGCATAAAGGATTTTCGAAACTAAATTTCCTGAGTAGCTTTCTGAACACACATTAACAATGCATTTAAGAGTGAAATTCAAGAAGACATTCGTTTCTCAAATTGACTATGTCGACGGCCCTCAAGGCTTAATCGGAATTCGATATTTACTGACCTTTAATGCAACGAGAGGTAATAATTTTCGGATGCTTAAAATGAGAATGTTTACAGTGCTAACTGAAAATTTAATTTCAAACGCTGTCTGGCGCTAGAAATAGAGGCAATCAGCTCACCTATTCTGATAAATGATATCAGGTAGGCGAATCTTAATAAGCTCTCCAGTTAAGTATGTTGGCCAGTTATTTGGGCTACAATTCGTCATGTTCGCTTCAGTAATGATGAGGCCCTCCATTCGCTTATGAGTGAAAGAGAAATCCACTGGAGTTAAGAATTTATTGGATATATTTAGATGTAGCACACAAACACACACCATCTTCTCCACTTATTCTCTTCTGCTAGGGAATATAAAACCTAGGCCTTACTTGCCGTGTATAGATCAAGGAATGCATAAAAACAATTGTATTTTTGCGAGTACTCAATATCACGCATTTGTATTCTTAAAAGTTCACCAGTTGGTGATAAGACAGGGTGTTTCAAACAGAATGTCCCGATTTAAAAATTGTTTATCTCTGCAACCACGAACCACAAATGAATGCGACTTGTACCATGTGAACGGCCTTGGCCCAAAGTTTATTTATAATTATATTACATAATTATTATTTAATATATTTAATAATATTATTATATTAATAAATATAATTATTTGAAATTGGATCATTCCTTTTAAAACATCCTGTATAATCCACACATATAGATCGTTTTATGGTGCAAGTCGAATACTCACCGAATATTTTCTTTATCAAGCAAAGAAAGTCTTTGACAACCTTTTATTTTTATTTAATATGCACTGAGTTAGCTTTCCATTAGGAACCCCAACCTAATAACGCGTTGGTTCACCTCTCTGTGCAATCGTGCTCGTAGACGTCTAGGAACAGATTCCACAAGGTGTCGAACATCCTCCATATGTAACTCGATCCACGTCTGCTGCAGCAACTCCGTTAGCAGTTCTTACACCCCGTTGCATTGTTTCTCCAACCACTCAGTAGTTGTACCAGCCAGATGACAAGGTGCATTGTCCTGTTGAAAGATGGCGCTGTGGTCGGGGTAGACATCCTGCAGACATAGATGGAGATGGTTAACAGGTCACTGTGGCGTTCACTGTTCAATGTTTGTGAGATGATAACAAACGGACCTAAGGATTGCCAGGAAAAAGCTACCCCGACCATAACTCCTCCTCCACCGGTTTGTTGAATCACAACTATGCAACCAGGGGATGGGGTTCATGCTGTTTACGCCAAATGCGAACCCGACCATCAGCATGGTGCAGCAGGAAACGGGACTCATCACTCCAGAGGATCTTCTTCCATCTGTCGACGTTCCGTGACCCACGAGACGTTGTCTGCGATGCCTGTCGGTCATCATGGGTATCCTTGTTGGTCTCTGGCTGTCTTCTCCCAGGAGAAGCAAGGTATGGCGCATGTGGAAATGGGTCGCAATGCTCTGCTATTGTACTGGTGGGTGAGGTGGGTGGCTGTTACACGTCGTTGCTGAGATACCAATCGTGGCATCCAACTGTCATCTCTAAGATCAACCACAAGTGGCTGAACAATGTGAGCCCGTCTGCTGGATGTCTGTTCATGGTTAATCCAGTCCTGGTACACACTTGATAGAGTAGTACGGTAGCAGCCAACAAGTGCAGCTGTTGTACTGTCAAATTGGTTTATCCAACAACAGAAATACAAACGAATATTCATGTCCACAGAACACACACGAGTACAGAAAAATAAGTACTAGTAGTCATAAATCAGTTTTAGGTATAAAACTGATTTATTATTTCATTGCACTGAATATCTCGCATATCAACGAGAATTTAATGAAAACGAATTGCTAAATAAATAATAATACAAACACAACCTCTGTTGATGTGGCCCAAATATCTTTCATACCGTCTAAAAACATTCACTGATTTTTTTAAATTTATATAAGTATATTGACGGCTTATTTAAATTAAATGTGTGTTTAGAAATTATTAATTAATTAATTAGATATTAATACCATTAGCTAATGCCCAGAATTTTATGGTTGGTACATTTTTTATTTGTTCCTTAGTATTTGAATATACTATGCTTGTGCTTTGTATATTAACAAGTGTAATATTTGTGCATTTCGCAATCTCGATGAACTTATGCCTTTGGGTTAAACTGATGTTATTTACGAAGATGTAAATTGAAGTTAATTAAATATAAAAAAATTATTGTATGTTGTATCTAACAATAATTAAATATAAAATTTTTTATTGTATATCTAACAATAATTGAATATATATAAAAATTTTATTGTATGTATCTCATGTTGTATCTAACAATATCCCACCAGGGTGATCACCCAGCAAAAATATTTTGTACTAACTTATGCAGAAAAAAGGTACTAGATCTCAAAAAAAGTACTAAATTTTTATTTGCTTTCGTTTCACTCTATTTAGGGCATTTTACGATATCACTACCTTATTATCATAGATGAACTCAATGTAAAACTGCTGAATTAATATGTACAACAAATATAAAAAGAAAAAAGTCAAACTCACCTCACTGTAGTCATCTATGAGTCCAAGAGCTGCAGTTGTCAATCATCAGAAGTCCCAACTATAACTCAAGCACTTCACATGTGTATCAATTTACCGTGTAATTTTTAGTCTCATTTTAGTGTTTAAAATAATGTAACATTAACTTTTCAGTTATTTAATATGCTATTTTTTACATATATACAGGGGTTCCCACCCACAAGAAAAACACTGGAAGTATTTATTCATTATTTTTATCATTTTTTACTAAATTAATTAAAGTCTTCAGAAATAGGAAAATCTGTTGCTGATGAATGTTTCAATTTTTCTTTTGTCAAAAGGAGTCCATTCATCAAGGGTTTTTTTTTTTTTTTTTTTTGAGAGATTTCATTGCGTGAATCTAAAGGATTTTTTATAAGATAGTTACATTTAGTGCGTCCACACTGTATTTTCTTAGCAATTTCACTATCAGGAGCAATTGTTTTCAATAGAGTTGGAAGAGTATCCATAAGCCACAAAAGCAGATTGTGTTCGGTATCCAGGGCCGTTCTGTGCAAAATTTTTGTGTCCCCTCCCGCTTCCATTAAAAATTAACGGATCCCGAAGTATAATAACACGTTATGAATCATTTTATTATACTGCATATTAAGAGGAATGTATATTAAAATAAAGAAAAAACACAAGCAGTAAAAAAAAAACTATTTTTATATAATAAACAAACATACTCCTGTAATGTAACATGGAACACGACAAGAAAAGAAGAAGAGACTCTCAGAATAACTCAGCGTGCAATAGAACGTAGGATTTGTAACATCAACAAAATGGAACATGTTAGAAACACGGAACTAAGAAAGAGATCAGGCATAAAAGATATGGTAACTGCAGTATATGAAAGCAGGATGAGATAGGCAGGTCGCATAGCCAGACTCGACTCGGGAATAACAGATGGACATATAGAATATTCATCTGGCAACAGGAATAAAGAGAAAACCAGGAAGACCACCTATAAGATGAGAAGATCCATTAGTGAAATCTATGAGTATAACATGGAAGAGAGAGAGAGAGAAAGGCTCAGGACTGAGAACGTTGGAGGCGTCTTTGTGACCTGCACTCATGGAGAAATCCTGAGTGAAACACAGATCCATCAAGAAGAAAACTCAAGAAACTCCTAAATGTTTGTTCAGTGCTGAGAGCAGCGATTAAAGTTGTGTTGAAGCTCGTACCCTTTATTTAACTAACCAGCGACTCAGCCCCTCACTGAAATCTCTCACATTCGAATACGACAAATGTGCACAAACAGTTCAGTGTGTTATTTATTCCCTATTTTTTTATGAACGTGTTCGATTATATTCCTAAATTGTGTTGCCCCGGTACGGAAGGGGCCTATCTGCATCATATGCACATAATCTTAATTCTGCCTCTTTAATTTATTTTTCCGACTGGTATTTGGAATTGGATTTAAACAACGACATTATACCTGGTGTGCTTCTTTTAGATTCTACATTCTGCTAGTGTTTTGGAGTGTTTGCATAGACATTTGCTGCCATTAATGCTTATATGACAAAATTTACGATAAGCAGTGTGTCCTTTACTTTAAACCTGAACTGATCCAGGATTTAAGAATGGGATGTTCCCACCATTCTTCTTTGAATTTTTGCTTATATGATTTTTTCATCTTTTTAGATGAACCTTGCAAACCTGAATCTGAATCATAACTATTATCACTTTCTCTTTTATCTGACTTACCTGTGTCAGAAGTGGTTTCTTGTGAGTGGGAAGAGCTGGCATTGAGATCTTCACTTTCAATGGCTCGTTTATGTACTTTACTGACTGAATGCACCACACATTTCCCCCTGAGATTTAGAATCAAATTTAAATTTAGAAAGTTTTTTTTTGCCACTTGTCCATGTTTAAAAGAAAAATCTAAATAATAATATTTTCGATGAAGAATTAAACAAGTTTTTGTTAATAAAATTAATAAAAACACTGACTTCTTATAACGCGCGAGAAGTTTTTGAACAGCGAAGAATATATTTTTTTCATTGACTAATGCCAGTCGGATTGCCTGAATACGGGATCGGGGGGGGGAGGGAAGAAGACCAGCGAACAGTGAGAGAGGTAGGAAAAAAAGAGAAATCATATTTTTGTGTCACTGAATATGACATATGTGGAGGTGAGAGAAGAGAAAAATATTAAACTCATGTTGTTATTATTATTATTATTCGGAAGGAAAAAAGTACTAGATCTGTTGGTGAACGTACTAGAACACTAAAAATTTATAAAAAGTACTAGATCTAGTACGAAAGTACTAGATGTGATCACCCTGTACCCCACATTTTATATAAAAAGTACTAGATCTAGTAAGAAAGTATATATATCCCACATTTTATATAAAAGTACTAGATCTAGTACGAAAGTATTTATATAAAAAGTACTAGATCTAGTACGAAAGTATATATATCCCACATTTTATATAAAAAGTACTAGATCTAGTAGGAAAGTACTAGATGTGGTCACCCTATATCTCACATGTTTTAACCCAAAATTAAGTATTGTACTTTAATTAGTACCAACTTATATATATAAAAAGTACTAGATCTAGTACGAAAGTACTAGATGTGGTCACCCTATATCCCACATGTTTTAACCCAAAATTAAGCATTGTACTTTAATTAGTACCAACTTATATATATAAAAAGTACTAGATCTAGTACGAAAGTACTAGATGTGGTCACCCTATATCCCACATGTTTTAACCCAAAATTAAGCATTGTACTTTAATTAGTACCAACTTATATATATATAAAGTACTATATATAAAGTACTAGATCTAATACGAAAGTATACTAGATGTGATCACCCTGTATCCCACATTTTAAATTCCACATGTTTTAACCCAAAATTATAATAACCCAAGATTAAATATTGTACTTTAATTAGTACCAACTTATTTTTAACAGTTTTTTGTGATATTTTTAGGAGAAAGATGAATTTCAATACTTGGTGTTGTATTACTATTTGGCTTGCTGAAGGATTCATTAGGTTGAAAAAGTTTTTCTTTAGTTATTTAGACAATAGTTTCTGGATAATTAATTAAATAAATAAAAATATAAAAAATATTTAAAATTAATAAAAATAAGAAAAAAAATCCATATCTCACCAAGAGTTGTAATGATGATAGGTTTACAACTTTTGTTAGCTGAAATCACATTAAAAATAAATAACTGATAAAAGAATTTGAGTCGACATGTACCTATATAATATATCTATACAAATAATTTGTCATATCATTTTGAATGAAATATTATTCGGAGAAATCAAGTCACCTATAAGTCTCCGAAGTGGAGTACAGATTATTCGAGTACAGTGGAGTACAGATTATTTTGGACATTCATGCACACTGATTATCGACTATACTCGAATAATTATCTTAAAAATAATGTAACAACGTAACTTAATGTTTCGACTATATATATATATATATATATATATATATATTGTGAAATGAGTTGAATGACTTAAACCGAGAGTTAGGTAAAAGGGGGAAAGGGGGGGGGGGTTAATAGTAAAATACGACTAGTTTCAGCTTACGACAGCCTTCATCAGGTGACATTATAAAAGAAAAAACACTAAACACTGAAGGTTAAAAAAAACAAACTATGAACACCATAGAGAGTCTCTTCTCGGCCAAGAAATTATATGCTTGGTTTTAATCCTTTTTCCCAAGGAAGCAAAACAAAGTTTTGCGGGTGAAATATATTCACGTCTGAAGTACTGGTATATACAGGCTGATGACCAAGCATATAATTTCTCGGTAAAAAACTTTCTACATCTTTCTTTCAACCAGAGAATTTTTATTAATAAATTCGAGCACCTTTTGATTACTTGAGATGTATATCGATTCTGTAAGACAGCGATTTTAATCTTGTGGTTAGGCAGAATATATTTATATTTACTTTTATTATTTACTTTTATTAGCTTAGCTCATAAGGCGTGGTGAGATCTCTGCTTTTGTACTTCGTTGTCTTACCTCAGCGCGAGGTGAATCCTCATCAGCAAAGATGACTTCAATTAATTTCGTAAAACAATACGTTTTAGTTCACATCTGAAAAATTAAAGTGTCATCAATCCCCCTAATTGTTCCTAATGGGGGAGGGAATCGCAAAGCATCCGATATCCAAATTAGAGCCGAATTAGTCGTCATAATGCTGCGGGAAGAGGGGAAAACAGAAACCGCACTGCCGACGAGCAGAAAATGCATGCACGCAGAAGCGCAACCCAATTATTTAATTAGACGCCGCACTTGCATATCTGTCGTGTTCCCGCCATCAGACGTCGAAAGTGTTGCCACTCGCATCGTGTTCGTATTGTGTGTGTGTGTGTGTGTGTGTGTGTGTTCAGTAAAGGCAATCGGCAGATTTAATCACGCAAATTTGCCAGGCGGTGTCGGCGATCGTGAAATGCGAGCGACATGCTTTCAGATGGCTCCCACATCGCGCGTATTTAAAACACAATCAGTTCTTCCTGAGTAAAACTGCGCACTTCCTTTTGAAGTAGTGCTGAACTCCATCTAGCGTCGGAAATTAATACTAACTTAATCTAAGCTTTTGTTTTCAACGCACGTTTATAAATTGTGTGAGGAATGTAAGTCGTTTTATTATTAGTCTTAGCTGAGTAGGCAGCAATTGTTATTTTCAATAAAAATGACTTTTTTAGGGTTTATCATCATAAACCTTAAACAACAACTAATTAACAATTATTGTTAGCGTTTTTTTAAAAAATATTTTATGTAAGAGTTCAGACTGAGCTCAAGTGCAGTTTTATTTGCGTTACATGATTGTGGTTCGAGTGGAAAACAAACCAACAGCCAGTCAACGTTGCTGTAGTATTATCACGACATGTTAACCTTGTCTAAGTGTTGCGCTGAAGGTGGCCGTCTCGGCCATAGCACGAAGTACATCTGCGTCAATATCACGTTCCTTGTCTGGTAAAGAGAAGTGCATCAATAATTCTTCTTGAAGGACAAAGATGAATCATAGAGCTGAACATCTTACGTGAATTTACATTCGCACTTGGAGTAACTATAGCGGAAGATTCATTCATGAATATCACCAGAAGAACATGGAGAACTGGGTGAACAGGATATTCAGAGCCTTGTCTATTTGAAAAAACAAATCTTTCATTTATAACAGTGAAAGGAAATATCCCCTGCAGTGATGTAACAGAATCCAAAACATGCACAGCATATTCCGACACTTCATCGCACAGGTGAATGGAACTCTTCCAGTATTGTAGGAGGTTATTGCCGCAAATCTATCGATTCGGAGAGTAGGTTGTCACAATCTCCTTTGTGTGGTATTCTGGATACGGTATAGGACAGTAGGAACCTTTGTCTTTCTCAAGATAATTCTTGATAGAAAACGGGCTTTGAGAGGATTGCTGGAAGAATATTCCAAATCTATCTCCTAAGGGTAGGAAGGCTGGGGATAGCCCAGCCTATTACTGCTCAACGTTTCCCATTTTTTAAAATCATTTGAATGATGTAATTATGTTTCATTGTTGGTACACATTCAACTCTTTTATTCTAATATCTTCCTTTCTGATAGGATCTATCTTTTGCTTTCTTTCAACTAGCCTTAAGAACTTTATTTTTATTTCATTAAGATATTTTTCCTCTATTGACTCTGTGTTTCTCGTCTATACGTGAATGTAGATGTGACAAAAGTTTTCTTTAATATTGCCTTTTAAAATTCTACTTGTTCTGTGTGCCGCAATTGACCGAAGCATTTAATGAAGAGTGTTCCCTACCCGTATCTCACGGAACTGTGCGCAGAGATGGAAGAGAATCAGTACTGACAGTTACACGCCTGCACGGAAACCACTGTATTAAAAAAAGAAGTTTCTAATTCATTAGTTGTTACGCGTAGTTGTTTGGGTTGTAATTACAGACAAACCAAACATAATATCAGGTTTATATAAATTAATGTTGGTTGTAAAGTAGAAAAATAAAAGATTCCGAATGGCACTTTATTTATAGGTAAACTTCTGAAAACTGTCAACGTAGTAAGATATTCGACAATCCCTTCTAGCAACATCTCCCTGAGAATAAGATGACGATTTCTTTTTTTTATTTTTTTCTTCCTTGAATCGTGAAAGGCAAGGTATTCAGAGAAATAATAAGAGACAAAGAAAGAGGAGGCGGAAACTCAAAGTTTGTTCGCGTTCTTTGATGCTGAGCAGTGGCGGCTCGTGGCTTGAAATCGTGGGGATGCTGCAACGCTCGAAATATACATACACACTTTAAGTACAGTGTATACGCGTTAGGATAAAATATCAAAATTATGGTAAAAAAAATTAAACATGAAAAAATATTATTTATTGTCGATAAAATTATACAGTTTGGTATAATTCAAAATAAAATCCATTCCTTTAATTACAATTAAAGGAATGGATTTATAATTTTTGACATTACAATTAAATCCTTTAATTGTAATGTCCAAATATTTAAAGAGACGGAGTAAACACGATGAGCATTACGAACACTCTACTACTGGCTCAAACTGCATATAAACAACAGTGGAACTGCGCGACGGACAGTGCCGCATTACGCTAATAACTCGCATCTCACTATGACGTGCATATGCTTGCTCGCGTAGCAATATGACTCTGTAATAAACACTGTGCGGCTACAAGATGGATTTTTATTTATTATTTTTTATACAAAATAAGAGAGTTGTATAGGATTATCGATGATAAAATTAAATATTACAAGCAAATATAAATAAATTAATAAATATATTATATAGCGAGAAAAATTGGGGGTATCGCAGTTCCGCGGTGCTTATGCACGAGCCTCCCCTGATGCTGAGTGTGGATTACATTAAGAATTAAATCTTCACCCCTTCTAAGTTAAGACTATCAATCATACTGTCTACAGAACTTCATCACTTTCAAGATATAGTTGATTAGAAACGCCGTTTTTTTTTTTTTGGTATCTCAACAATAACAACCAGTCATACCACGTAGCCTCAATTATCCAGCAATTCCAAACCAAGCAACAGCTATTCCCTCGATTTGCTACCAGCCTTACTCACTAGAATTTTCCCGTGCGACTTCTATCTCTTTCTTATATAGAAAATCTACTGAAGGGCCGACGATTTCAAGGATTTCTCATATTTACAACTGAATATGACACAGAAATATGAAACTGCATAAAATCCTACATAGTTTTTATTACACTTGTAATTTTCAAGTAATTAAAGGAGAGGTTTGATTTCATAAGGGAACATCATGTTAACATGTCATCGTTAACATGATGTTCAAACCGGTATATTGTTTCAAACATGGCTTCTTTATTTAACTGCCAAATATGGCTCGACTTAAACCACACTGAACTGGACAATGGAACGAAGTTTATTAAATAGATCAGACAGGAAATATCATCAGGAATCGTCCAACCAAAGCAGAGATTCAAGTGTGCGTACGGACGGACAATAAAATCGTCTCTAATAAGTACTTACACGAAGAAATGCATCTAAAATAAACCCACCTAGAAATGACACTTGGCTGTCCAATTGCAACTTTGACATCTTCAAAACTTTTTTTTTTTAAACTTTCTGCTAAAGTTAAAAACAAACTGTGCACGAAATATTTTCCTCCCTGCGTGCTACTCAAACATTGTTCAATAATTTAAAACTAAGTTTGACAGTGTGGAAATATGTTTGTTAGAAACAAGGATTCCACCGGCAGCTGTCGATGTTAGAGGTTCGCAGGGAAAGAATTGTAGCGACGAGTCACAGTCAAATTTTCAGAGAAGCGGCCCAAGATTAGGAATTTATTCTTTATGTTCGTTACTCAGTGCCAACTGCCGGACTAACTGAACATCTTTTACAATCACCGAACCAAAGACAGTTATAAATTTCTTTTGGTTCTCTAGAATAGCATCACAGACCGAAAAAAAAATGATTCATCGATATTTGTTTGGCGGTAAAAGAACGTAGATGTATGGGGAGAAAAAGTTAAATCAAAAATTCGAAGTCTGATTTTTTCTAGGGGAGGGAGATGTGAGTTTTTAAAGTAACATAGATTCGAAGTCAGTGTATTCAACTCATGGTCAAATTTGCATTCTTTCTTTAGAGGAGAATGACTTGTCAACTTAAAGAAGCTGCGACTGCCATTCTATTGTTAATATGTCATCAGAATGTGATACAAAGTGTGATCCTATAAAGTATGCAGACTGATGCGGTAATTCAGAATCAGGAAACTACTGCGGTGGTATGTAGAAGTTATTCACGTCTTGCTCGCTTGTTATCATCAGCTTGCAATGATTTAGTCACGTCGTCTAAGCATAGTTTTTGTAAAACTGTGTATACTATTGTCTCTTTCATTGAAAGGGACAGTGCTATAGACATGGTGCTTAAAGTTTGCTTATGAAACTAAAAAAAAAACACAGAAACTTGGAAAATGCATTCAGCATATGGCAGCAATAATCTCTGTCCAGCTACACTGATTTCGAGGGAGTCCAAGTATCACAGTATATATATATATATATATATATATATATAGAAAGCTTTTTACCTTGGGTATAATATATGTTACAGATACCAAGCTATTTTAAATATAAACCTGGTTTTTTTTTACTCCATTTCCCAAGTAAGCAAACAGACAAGTCAGTCAAGTTTGCGCCTGCAAGTGTTGCAAGTCTAGCTAACTCTGCAGGTAGTGCAAGTCAAGGCAACTCGTGGTAAAGGTGGAATAAGCACTAATCACTATTCTTAATATTTACCCTTAATGCAAAACATATCGCCTGGAGGAGATGTATGATGCTATGTATTAAAGGCAAAGTGCCACTACCCAGACCGGTTTCGACCTTTATTGAGGTCTCGTCAGTGAGAGCCAGGCTAAGAAATACTAAGTTTTAAGTAATACACAGCTTATAAATATTTTACCAAAACAAGTTACCATAAGGTGCTTTGACCTTATTAAATAAAAATCTCAGGATGAGAGATAGATGTAGAAAGTTTTTTACCTTGGGTATAATATATGTTAAAGAAAGGTCGAAACCGGTCTGGGTAGTGGCCCCTTGCCTTTAATACATAGAATCACACATCTCCTCCAAGACATGTGCTTTCCATTAAGGGTAAATATTAAGAATAGTGATCAGTGCTTAAACTACCTTTACCTCGAGTTGCCTTGACTTGCACTACGTGCAGGGTCAGCTAGACTTGCAACACTTGCCGGCACAAACTTGACTGACTTGTCTGTTTGCTTACTTGGGAAATGGAGTAAAAAACACAGGTTTATATTTAAAATAGCTTGGTATCTTCAACATATATATATACATATGTATATATATACATATATATATATATATAATAGTACTAATCATATATATATATATATATATTATATTAAAGATACCAAGCAATTTTATAAGCTAGGTTTTAATCCTTTTTCCCAAGTAAGCAAGATTGCAAGACAGACAAGTACGTCAAGTTTGCACCTGCACGTAGTGCAAGTTTGAGGCAACTCGTGGTAAAGGTGGAGTAAGGTCCGATCACTTTCCTTTGTATTTTCCCCTAATGCAAAGCACATTCCCTTGTGGAGATGTATGATGCTATGCATTAAAGGCAAGTGTCACTACACAGGCCAGTTTCGACCTCTATTGAGGTCTCGTCAGTGGTAGCCAGACCTAAAAATGCCAAGGTTGAAGTAATGCAGAGCTTACAAATTTTACCTAAACAAGTTGCCGCAAGGTGCTTTGACCTTATTAAATGAAAATCCCAGGATGAGAGTAAGATGTAAACCTAGCTTATAAAATTGCTTGGTATCTTTAACATAGTATTCACCCAAGGTAAAAAATTTTCTACATCTTACTCTCATCCTGAGATTTTTATTTAATAAGGTCTAAGCACCTTGTGTATATATATATCATTATGCAGAAAGTGTTTTACCTTGGGTGTAATGTAATATGTGTTAAAGATACCAAGAAATTTTATATACTTGGTTTTAATCCTTTTCCCAAGTAAGCAAAACCAAAGTTTTGAGCATGAAATATCTTCACATCTGAGCTACTTGTATATAGAGGCTGATGACTTCATATCTCCTGCCTTAGTATGTATCCCATAATGCTAAGCATACACCCCTTTCAGGCGTGTATAATGGGAAGGGCCACTAGCCAGACCGGTTTCGACCTTTATTGATGTCTCTTCAGTGGGAGCCAGACCTGGACTCAAGGTAAAAAACTTTCTACATCTTTCTCTCATGCAGAGATTTTTATTAAGAAGGTCAAACACCTTTTGTGTACTTGTATATGAGATATAATATATCTCATATACAAATATACAAATATAATGCAATGACTTCTGCATTACTTCAACCTTGGTATCTCTCCTGAGTCTGGCTCCCACAGAAGGACCTCAATAAAGGTCGAAACCGGTCTGGGTAGTGTTCCTTCCCATTATGCCTTGCATTATACACGCCTGATAGGGAGTGCTTTGCATTATGAGATACAAACTAAGGCAAGTGATATGAAGTCATTAGCCTCGATATATACAAGTAGCGCAGACGTGAATATATTTCACGCGCAAAACTTTGTTTTTGCTTATTTGGGAAAAAGATTAAAACCAAGTATAAAATTACTTGATATCTTTAGCGTTATATATATATATATATATATATATATATATATATATATATATATATATATAATTAGTTTGAATGACTATATACAGAGAATGAAAAAGAAAAGGTTTAATGTTAAGATACTACTAGTTTCTTTGAATAAATAAACTTCTTCAGGTATCACAGGCAAAGAATTATATAAAATAACAGAGACATGATAAAATTACATCAACAGATCTAATATAAAAGACCGTAGTACATTTTAATCAGGAATGCGTGTTGGAGTTCCAATTGAAGTTGACTACGTGCGTGAAGCTGTCACGAGTGCTCAATACTGAACAGTGGCAATGTGTGCGTCAGAAAGATTGTAGCAAAGGCTGTTGTTAATATGGGATGAATCGAGGGATATTTCTCTAGATTCGATAATCTTTCTTTCGAGTTCATCATAACACACATGAATATTAGAAGTTTGCAGCCAGTCTACGAGGTGAATAAATAAACTTCTTCAGGTATCACAGGCAAAGAATTATATAAAATAACAGAGACATGATAAAATTACATTAACAGATCTAATATAAAAGACCGTAGTACAGTTTAAACAGGAATGCGTGCTGGAGTTCCAATTGAAGTTGACTACGTGCAAGAGCTGTCACGAGTGCTCAATACTGAACAGTGGCTTTATATATATATATATATATATATATATATATATATATATATATATATATATATATATATATATATATATATATATATATATATATGGTTACCATATTTAGCTAAATCAGGGCCGCAAATTCAAAAGTGTTTGGACATTTTCCGGATTTTCAATAGGCCTTAAAGTATCCAAATACAAAGAACGTAACGAATTTTAAGAGATTTTGGTATGCGACAGAACCAGAACAATTCCTTACCAGTATTATTGTAGAATATCAGAAGAAATATTATTTTAAAGAAATGATACACATGAGTTTCCTGTGACTTCTTGTTCTCACAGTTGGAGATTCTTCTGACAGTAACACAATTTGAAGTTATCCATCCAACTAAAGAAAATGCGTCGTAGAGAAATGAACGCAATCCAAGAGGAAGAGGTTACTGGATCCGCGCTCAGTATCCCCAAGAGATGATAGCTTCAAAGATGATAGGAGTCATGCGGAGAGTATGTTCTCATTTCCGTTTTAATTGTATTAATCGATAAGTTTTGAATCTACACTTTAATTCATTGCTCGATTGTTTGTTAGTTTGCATTAGTTCTTCAAGTTTAGTCGAAATGTAGGAGGTGTCGTATGCTAATATCGTTAAAGTCTTCCAACCTTCTTTATGATGCTTACCACATAAAATGACTTTTATTATTATTATTATTATTATTATTATTATTATTATTATTATTATTATTATTATTATTATTCCAAGGAGTCCGAAGACTCATCGCGGGAGGACACCTACAACTGTCTCAACCACTACACCGAACCTCTACTACGAATCATCTCCATCAACGCCATCTATCGCCCAACTCCACCACTACCACAACTAGTATTTTTTGTCTGTAAATTGCGTGTGTTCTGAAGGGCCGATTTGTCTGTATGCGGGATGAAAAACCCGAGTTTCCGGGAGAAAAAACCCTGCTACCTCCGTCTTATATTATGAATCTTTGAATCTACGAATTTCAAAGTTATGGTCAATCAGGATCAAGAGTCATTGCAGCAGAGCGTGATTTCTCAAATTCAATATCAAGACGTATATAACATGAAATAGAAGTTAAATTTGACTTGTTTTAAAAGAAAATCCGAAATATTTCTAATCTCTGCTTATTGGAGGTCTGAAGTGGCAAAGATATAATTTTTATAGAGTAGAATTTACGGATTATTTATTCCTTAGCCCATCCACACCACTAAATAAGTCACAGTTTTTGAATTTGGCTTGAGAGGGATTCACATTAAAAATATGCTTGAAAAAAAAGAATCAGTAGAATCGAAATTCAAGTTTGCAATACTGCAGTAAAGGTTACTAGGGAAAAAACGTTGCTTATTAACTTGAATGAAATAGTCGAGAAAAAATGAACAACAGCAATTTCTGGGGAAGCTTGCGGTAATTGTTCCCACATTTCCAATGACTCATTTGTCATCGTTGATGTCTGGCCAAATGGCAAAGGTCAAAGCTATTGCCATCCTGCCACTATTACCAAATATGTATCCCAAGTCTACGACAATTACCGAAAGCATCGCTATTTATTACACTTTCCACCAACGACCCGTCGTGTGACATTAACGCGACACCTCACTAGCAGGCTGTGTGGGTGTAAATCATTCGAACTGAGTTTACTGTTGTTGTCGGGGAACGCTTAATGAGTTGCACTCCGAATGTGATCTCTCTGTTCATACAAAAGCGGCCATGGCTGCTTGCACCTGATGGGAGTTTAGTCGACTGGAGTTTAAAGTGAGCATAGCCACCCCAAAGTGGGTTTGTTTCGAGACCAATCATAGCTAATTAGTAATATTTTTAATTAATTTATTTCTGTGGATTTTGAAGACTCTTTACTGATTTGTTTTACACTAAAGAGAACTGATTCTAATTGTAAAAAAAAAAAAAAAAAAAAAAAAAAAAAAAAACAGATAAATGAATTATTAAATTTTTTAAAAAAGAATTTTAATATATTTCGAGTGCTCCTGTAACAAGTTGCGCAGTTCTGATTTTAAATTCTAAGTTTGATAATGATTTCATTCAGAATGAGTGAAGTTATTGGTTTATAAAAATTTAATATAAAAGTACTTCTATAATCCTACCACCTCTTAACTTAGGAAAGTAGAAAAACATCGCACCACTTACATTCTCTAAATTATATTTCAAGTGCCGTTGTATGAACATCAAGACTGATGCTTCGTCGAAGTGAATCATTATTATTGTTATTTATGTTAGCATCTAAAAGGTGTAGCAAATAATTATTAAAAATAAGAAAAATAACTTCTCTTTTACCATTGAAATAAAAACAGAAAAATCTTAATTTATAATTTAATTTTAATTTTTATGGTTGTTTTGCCTAATATTTATTTAGAAGAGAAACATGGAAAATTTTCCAGAAATAATATCTATCTGAATTTATAATATTCTTATTTATTATATAAATTTTTAACTATTAAATAGGTAAAAATAATATCTAATGATATTTTAAATTATTTTTGTTATCGAGAAAAAATCAGTCATAAGTTTAATATACTTATATTAATGTACTAATATTGTTTTCAAGTGGTTCAGCACAGAATTGGCTTTTTAGGAATAAGATTTTGAAGTATTTACAAAAGGTGATCGGAATTTTTTTTTAAGTGTCAAATGGTGATCTTACTTAGAATACTTAGATGGATGTACCCTGCTTCTCCCCCCCCCCCCCCAAACGAAAAAGACCTCGGTGAGGTTTCATTGCTGATGTGAGGGATATTTCTTCAGAATAAAACAGATCTTGAACTGAAGATAGCGTTAGACGGTCTCATAAGGAGCTGACACTGACAAGATTACTCTTCCTGGATAGCTTGAGTTTTTCAACCCGCAAACAACAGAGAAGTCGGATAAGAACTTATAGCAGGTCCTCGACAGATAGTGTGGCTGCAAGTGTTGGTGTGTGGTTGCTTACGTAAGATTTAAATTAGGAACCAGATGAAAGGAAATATGATCTAAAGAGGAGAATAAAACAGAAATCTAGATTAGGAATGATAAACAAACATAAGATAGTAAGGCGCCTCACTCAAGGAAACCATTTACATCAAGGAAACCATTTCAAGCTGAGTACCTTCCTATACGATGGCCAACTAATCCCCAGGGAATTCCGGTTTTTAAAAGACAAACAGACCCGTGAACATTAAGGTTAAGGATAGTCAAGAATAGCAAATTGGGCTTGTTTCAAGTAGGCAATTAATCGCAAATAGCACTCGGATCAGAGGTTAATTGTTGTTGTGGTTATAGCCTTTCGGTTGTTCAGGGGCAACCAGCAGATATACCCCATCATCTAGGGAAATAACTACGAACAAGTCATACTTTCTTGCCTTACAACATCCTGTGAATGTAGCCTGTATGTTCGCAGGGCCGGTTTGCCTGCTTGCGGGATCAAAAACCCCAGATAAACTGATGGAAAAACCTCTGCTGTCCACGCCCAAGACCGGCTAACTTGGCTATGTCTGAGAAAGATCCTTAAGCTCCTAACGTCGTCGACGGGAATCGAACCGAGCACACTACTTCCCCAGGTTGCGAAGCATAGGTACTAGGCTAACTGCGCGGAAAGAGGTTGAGAACCCCAATTTAAGGGGCGATTAGACATGAACTGGGATTTAAATGGTGTCTGAACAATAGAATTTGGATCTAGGATGTCTTAAGACTACACATAAGAAATGGATATCTCCGTAAAAATTCTTTATATTTCATCCCAAACTAAAGCATTTTTAAAAAAAAAAAAACCACGATAAATGGAAGTGTTTATAATAAATTTAGTTTAATCCTTTATCCAAGTGTAAGCAAACAAAGTTTGCGCCTGAAGTATTTTCAGGACTGAGGCAACTCGTAGTAAAGGTGAACCAAGCAATCATCGTTCCTTGTCTTAGTATCTCCCATAATGCCAAGCACATCTCCTTGCGGACATGCATAATGCTATGCATTAAGGGAAGGACCGCTACTTAGATCGGTTTCGACCTTTATTGAATGTTGAAGTACAGGTCAAACTCCAAAAACTCAGCGTTGTTCCCCTCAGTAACAGGCTCACCCTGTTACTGAGGGGAACAACGCTTGATATATTGAGGGGAACTACACCGTGCCAGGCTCACCCCACCACCGAGCAGAGCCGCTCATTTGCTCGTATGTTATCTGAGAGGTAGCAGCAACAGCCGTGCCTCAGTTAACTTCACGGGCTACAACGTTGCCATTCATTACCTCCCCGCCCAAGACCTAGGTGACAGCAACAGCCAAGACTCAGTTAAAACTTCATGGGCTACAGCATTGCCATTCATCACCCAAGCTTCCAACCGGTTTCGACCTTATGAATAAGTCAAGCCGTCTGTAAAAAATTCGGACGATCCCTAGGTCACTCAATAGTGGGCGAAAGACCGTCCATCTCAGCGTTGGCTCCACTCAGTGATGGCCTTCCACCCACCGAGCAGAACCGCTCATATTCCGGAGAAAAGCATTCACCGATAAAGCCCCTCGCCGGGCCGTACCGGAAAACACTTCCCAGGAGACTCAAATTGCTCCCTTAAGAGAGCGAACTCATATTAGCAATAGCCGAGCCTCAGTTAAACTTCATTGGCTATAGCATTGCCAGACCGGTTTCTCATAATGTAAAACGCAGCTCCTAGGAGATGCATTGCTGTTTCACATTATGAGAGAAGGTCACTACCCAGACCGGTTTCGACCTCTATTGAGGTAGAATGGGAGTTCATGTCTTTCATCATCGGCCTTTTGAGTATAAAGATTGTGAGGGTCAGCAGGTAGTAATAGGGGAAGTTAAGAAAGGTAGAGGAGGACAGTAGGAGGTAAAAAGAGGCCTCAGTCAATCTGTTTAGCTGTATCACCCAGAGGTTGTGGCTAAAAGGTCTGTAAAACTAGTGAGGTCTCGTCAGTGGGAGCCAGACCCAGAGGTAGTGATACCAAGGCAGAAGCAAAGTGATCTTTACCTGTATGAGTTGCCAAAAGGTGTCTTACCTTATTATTAAATTACTCTGGATTAGAGAAAGACGTTGGAAGTTTTTTCCACTTGGTTAGATTATAATAAATTTTGGTTAATCCTTTATATAAGTGTAACCTGGATAAAGGATTAAACTAAATTTATTATAGTTCTAACCAAGTGAAAAAAACTTCCAACAAATGGAAGTGCTTATTTGTTACATTTTTAGAGGAAATTTTGCTTAACTCTGTCCACGTGTCAGAAAATAATACAAAGTGCTATCAGAGCTCGGTTAAAAGATTTCAACAATCTTTTCCTTTGATGAGAAGACCGAACGCATGCTTTTCCTGCCAAACATTTCTCTAAAAATGACCGAATCGAATGTAAACGCAAAAGGACTGTGTACTATCAGCAAAGTTCAAACGAAATACAAAAGGTCACAGCGACAGTATTTTATCATAAACGGACTTACATCTCTCCAACATAACCTCTTTCGGCGAACTAGCAGAAATCATTTGTCAAACGGAGATGCGTTTGTCACCGGGAACATTTTTACCGCTCTAAGTGTGCATTTTTAATAAGAAGCGACAACTTCAAAGGCAGCAGTTCATTAGAAATTCAGAACGGAACACCGTGGAAAAGTGATTACAAAGAACGAGAGACCAAAAACCTTCGGTGTGGGCTGTCGAATAGAAATTTCAATATAGTGAACTGTGTGTGTTACAACAATACACAAGCTCCTGTTATCTATCAACGTCACGTTCTCTGATAAAGCAACTCATGTCTTGTGACATGTATGAGCCGACAATGGCTTCGTTGCCATGGTTACTAGATGAAAATTTTGCCCGGTAATGTTGGTTTAACAAAAGCAACAAGACACGATGTAGTACAAGTTTGGCTGCACCAAGAAATGAAAGTAAACGATCCGATGATAATAGAAAGGAAAAATAATAAATAAATCATAAAAACATCCCGATTTTTTTTTATGATGCAAAGAACTGTTTAATGAGACATTTAGTTCAAATAAAATTGTTCCACTGCGTTATTATATTTTTTTTTCCTTTGAAAAAACCTATCAGCGTAAGTTCAAATGACGGCTGAATTGTTTAACTCCTTAAAACCAACAATTTGTCCTCATCAGAAAATTTCATTCTACAAAACACTTGAAAGGGGGGAGGGGACGGGATTTTCTTTAAGAGATGCAAAAGCAAGTAAATGTGGCAGACCATCATTAAATACAATTAATGGAAATTTAATTACCCGCAGCTCATTACGTTAATTAGGTTTCTGGGGAGTTCTCGGGTCGAACAACACAGATAATGACCTCCGTAGCTGTGCCCTGGTGGACATTGCGGGGTTTTAATTATGTTCCTGCCTATCCGTGGGCGGATGTTTTCGCCAGGAGCTCAACAATGGACGTGAAGTAAAACAACATAGGTGTAACCGGGTAGGGGAGATGAAGGGGGGGTGTTTGTGGTATGGTTGAATCTGATTAAATTTGCTCTGTAATGGTTACGGAGGCTTGCGAAAGTATTACAACGGAATTTGGACAAAGTACCCTCATTAGAGGCAGATTTGTGAAAGGTGGAATAAAACTATAATGTCCATGGTATAAAACATACGATGCCCTAAGTCGTTTTTAATCCTATTGTACGAAATAGTTACATTAAATGACAATATCATGGAGAGGGTTTGCGATACGAGAAAAGCACAGTCGAGGACGAAGATGTCAACACCACTTTCTATAACATCGGTAGGGAACAAGCTTGCTGTCATCAGATGGTTGTAGTCAGAACTCCCATGGATTTACAGACGAATCTTCGCACACTATGGCGAAAAGTGTACAGATAGATAGAAAGAGTGAGAAGAAAAGTGACACTTTGTAGTCAACGGAAGAGTGCCCATTTAGGTGCAGGCAGAAATAAGACAGCTCCTCTTACTACTGTAGAGAGATTTAATAAATGTTTGAAAACTCATGGATATCGCGATGAAACAATAAGAGATTAGGATATCTTGTCTTTCTAATTCTTTTTCTTCTTCTTCTTCTCATTAAGCATTTGTCTGTTCCGGCTTCACTGGTCTATTCATCTTGCAGCTGGTCTTCTCTCTTTCCCTTTGGTCTATATTTATCCGCTTCTTTTGAATGCTTATATCTTTCCATCCTGTATAAATGATCTTATCATTTTTTCCTTGGTCTTTTCATTTAATCTATAAATACCTAGCTTTCTTTCTTTCTTTTAATGTCTTCATTTGTATTTTTTTCCAGTTTTTATACGTCTTTATAATTTAATAATAATAAATGTCTTGAATGTTTTTCTTCTTTTTTAACTTACATTCATAAAACACTTCTGTGTTTCCACAGAAAACTGTTAAAGATTGTTGATGTATACCAAATTATAAAGAATTTCCCTCTTTTTTATTCACTGCCTCAGGGATAGACTCGAGCCTAAGGTGGGCAGCTTTGTACTGTTTCTGAAAGGTAGAAATACACTCAACATTCAACAATATCTTTCAGGATTTATCCGCTAACGAAGCTTCCATAGGAGGTCTCAAGCATTCTTGTACTCATATCGTGAAGTTTTTGTTTCCCATTAGCTTACTGAAAGGAATAATACGCTTCTAGTTGTTGCTAAAGGCTTTTTATCCACTTGGTATAACCTTGACCAACAAACAACTGTTAAGAAGCGACGTGTTTATAGCTTGCAGTGCTCCTAATGAACGACGCTAGACTGGAATAGAGAGAGACCAGTTCTCTGCCTAAAAATTTTTCTTGCATCTTTTGGTGACAAATTTTCCCATACGCGATAATTAATTACGTTTTTATTTATTTATCCGTGGAATCTCTTAAGAAACTAAGCCTTAACCTGTATGAAGAAACTTTGTTCTAATAAATGAAGGGAGTTGCTGGACAAATATGGCCTTGGTGGTTTCTTGAGACCGTTATTAATATCCCGCCAAGAGTTTTTGTGGCAAGATATCTTCTCTTCTTTATTTAACCGACGTAAACTAATTAATCTTGATGTAAGTACACTAATTAGCTATCAAGTATGGATTACAAGCCTTTGGTCGTAGGGCGGAGGGGTAATTAAAGCAAGAAGATGGATTATGTTTCCCACTACGCTCTCTACTTGCAGCTAATTGTATGGAAAAAATTACAAGTGCTTTCGTCTTAAAGGAGCATAAAAAGAGAATGCTTATTATCCCCAAAACGTGCATATATTGTGAGCTTGTTGCGTCGTCTCCCAGGCGAAACATCCCACATGTTCGACTTTAAGCCCTTAACGGAAGTGACGACATGACCACTGCCGATTTCAGTAGATGATGCACTGCGCATGACAGAATCTACAATAGATAACAAGCGAATTGTGAATTGCTATAGCAACAGAAACGAATCATCTCGGACTGGTTCTCTGAATGCGATCACTTTAAGGATACTGAAATTAACTTTCACACACAAAGCGAAGTTCTCTTTCAGTTCCCGATATTGGCTAATGTTGGTCGTCACTCTACATTAGGTATCCACTTCTTGGACTGCTTCGAGATAGTTATTGTGACGTCATTCTTCGTTACTTTTGTCAGCGTTGCACGGCGAGCTAAGTACAGTTGAAAGACTGCAAACACTAAAAGTCATTAAAGGGTGAAGAATGCCATTACGGGATGGATGATAAATTGCGAGTCTATTGTCACCAGTTTCTCGTAAATGTACATACGCTGTTTCGTCGCAGTTTCAAGTGAATTGCTTCTATTTCATAGAAAGAATTTTCATACATACAAGATGAATAATCGAGCTCAATCTCAGAATTTTCAGTTAAAGTAAACGATCAAAATACATTTTGCAATAGAAAGTTTATATCCAAATCCAAATCGTCATTTCAGACCAACGAGCACCTCAATACATTCAAATTTATAGAAAACGTTTCTATAAATTTGAATGTATTTAAAGTTATTCGAGTAAACGTTTTTACCATCTCAATGAACAAAGTATAATAAAAACTACATTCAATGCAATAATGTGTCAGCTTTTAAAATAAAATATTTATTATAAGTAATTAATGGTGTATTTACAAAATTTTAGATTAAGATATTTTTATTATAATATAGTAGAAAAATTTACATACTTTTCATTTTGTATTAAATTTATAATAATAATTATAATAAAATAATTACAATTATTCTAATTATTTAATTAAAACTAATGTTCAATGCTCAATTCGAGGCTGCAGTTACTGAACTCTTTATCACCTCCTTGCCTTAAACACGATGAACCTTCGCACTAGAATGCCATATTAGCTTAAGCGATTGCAGCTCCACTAGTGGTAGATCTACTAAATTGTGGGTTGCCAGATACTCTTTTGTTTACTTTTTTTGCTTCATATTTTTATTTGAAACTGTCCTGAAAATAAACCCATTTCTGATTATACAAATCATTTATTATTTTATAGAATGTTTTATTCAACAGCTACTAAAAGTTTTAATGGATAAATGGATTCTCTAAAGGCATTGTGGTTCCACGTGTTCTATTGATATTGATATGTAGTCCTTATCCTTATAAGGACTGGCTTAAAGGGGCGAAGCAAGAATGCTTTTCATCTTCCCCGTTATCTGTAGAGGACAATGTAGGGATAAGGTGCTATTGAGCTATTAAAGCTCTGATCATGGCAGGAGGGTAACAGCAATAGCCGAGCCTCAGTTAGAACTTCACTGGCTATAGCATTGCCATCCATTACCCTCCAAGGGTATTGGATCATCCATTTGAATTAAGCATGTGTTCCTAAATCTGGTGTTTAAGGTGTTTCAGAGGTTCCTACTGGATTTTATGATCAGCTGGTGTCTTTAATCCAGATTAAAAATCGAACCCTAGTAACAATGGACAGTGCTATGGAGGTGCCTCGTATACGATGATCCAAATCCCACCAGGTCCAACAAATTCGATTGTGGTCGTGATGTCATCACACGTTTTAGAGAGGAGTTTTTTAAACCTCTAAAAATATAGAAAATCTAATAATTTCCCGACATTCGTATACAAGGAAGTTAAAGTAATTTAACTACAAGGAAAAACCATTTTTTATTGAAAATGTGGCAATCTTTCGGTTTAAAATATTAAAGAACTAGAAAGCTGCCTAAGCGAAAATTCTTAAGTCACATAATGAAAAGAAATCACGAACTGCAAGTGACAGGTGTGCTGATCACACAGAAAGAAAACAGACTTCAAGTTGCTCATTACGAACCTCCTGCCCATAGGAACTGCAAAAGACCCATTAAACAAACACATCACCACTGATTTCTCTCGTTTGCTAACAAGAAAAAAAAAGAATCTTTAACTAATTTCTTCTTAACAAATTAAAAAACGTCTTTTGTCAAATGGGGAATTGAAAATTAAAGAACAAAACCTTCGACAGTCATTGGTTAACGAGCTACCAATTTGGATCAAAACCCATAAGTATCTCGTGATTCGCTGTTATTAAAACAAAAAGAAATTCTATTTTTAGACATAGTAGATGTATAATTGCTTTAAATCTATAGTAATATTCTGTACGACAGTTTTAAGGTTCACGAAATAATGTCTGGTTTGAGTCAAATAATAATAATAATAATAATAATTTTAAAAAAAATTAAAATGACAAGGTTTATTATCACAGAGGGTATTTAGGTATATGTACATGAGACATATTTTCTGTACAGTACAAACATTCAGTAGAAAATGCAGATTACGCAATTCTTTAAAAATGAAGTATAGATTTTAAAAAAAATATATAACTTAATATTTATCCATCGTATTTACATATGGATTGGCACGAATGTGCATATCATTCACTACACAATGCAGTAATACAACACACAGTTCAATAGTAATAATAATGATGGAATAATTTTATATAAATATACATAATTTTTCGGCATTTTGTCACTTGTATTTTTCTTTCAATATTTTTTTATACATTCTGTATTTAATACAGACTTTTTACAACAGATATTTTTAATAATAATAATTTTCATTATTATTTTACTTCTCTACAAAGATTCAGTATACAAGTTACTGAGTACATTATACATATATATATACTTGTTCGTTTGTTTGGGTGACATTTGTGCTTTCTTCCTCGAAGCTTCTAGAACTTATCTGAGGGAGATAATAGATGGCGATGGTTTCGTGGTTTTGTTTCAGTATCTGTCTCGAGCCAGATGTAGATTTAACTATTTATGTGTATGTGCTGGGAAACGTATAGTTCTTATAGTTCTTATAAGAACTGGGCGATGGACTGAGTCCTTGACTCTTTATCCCGTCATCTGAATGAAGTAAATCTGTGTGGATGGAGTGTTATTGAGCTAAAAAGCTCTAGTCATGGCTGGGTAACGGCAATAGCCGAGCCTCAGTTAAAACTTCATTGGCTACAGCATTACCATTTGTTACCCTGGAAGTCCTAAAAAGGACTTTTCAGATCTAGTCAGTCCTCCAGATTCGGGAAACGTATATTTGTATGAATAAACGTATATTTGAAGATACGTGTGTATGTGTGTGTGTGTGTGTGTGTGTGTGTATGTATGTATATATATATATATATGTAAATAAGTTTTTTGTAAATAAGTTTTTTACCTTGGAGTAATGTATATTAGAGTTACCAAGTAATTTTATAAACTTGGTTATTTTACTCCTAATCCCAAGTAAGCAAACAGTTAAGTTTGCTTACTGGGCTTGAACGCAGTTCAAGTCTAAAGGTGGTGCAACATCTGGGCAACTCATTGTAAAGGTGGGTAAAGCTCTGATCACTATTCTCAGTATTTTCCATGATGTAAAGCACATCTCACTAAGAGATGTATATATACTGCAATACATCATGGGTGGGGTCACTACCCAGACCGGTTTCAACCTTTTGTATAGGTGAAGCGAGCTCTAAAAATAAGACGATCCCGAAAGATCGCCCAACTCGGCGTTTTTCCACTCAATGACAGGCTCACCCCGTCACCGAGAAGAACTTCTCAGTATTGGCTCTACCCAGTGGCGGGCTCACCCCACCACCAAGCAGAGCCATAATCTCAACAGTGGCCCCACTCAGAGACAAGCAAAAACCTATCCCCAAGCAGAGCCTCTTGGAGCCCCCACCGGTTTCAGCCTTATAAATAAGTAAAGCCGTCTATAAAAATTCGGCCGAACCCTAGGCTACTCAATTGTGGGCGAAAGACCGTCCATCTCAGCGTTGGCTCCACTCAGTGATGGCCTTCCGATACGTCTTTATAAAGTGATTTTTTATTGGGGGAGGGGTATAGGAGCGCCAACTAAAGGTTTGCACACAGGCTCCGGACACTACTGGCGCGCCCCGGCTGATCCTATACGTGTGATGTGCTTTCTGTTTTTCATATATGCTTCGAACCACTGGAGTAGACGCCCTCCGACTCCGATATGTGTTGGTTTGTTCAACAAGCTTTTGTGTGCCAGTGTGTCAAACGCTTTTGTTTGGTCAATAAAAACGATTAATGCTTTCTGTTTTTATCTAATGCAGCGTTTATTAGGTCTGTGAAATCTTCCAGCAGTGTTGCTGTTCCTTTATTTTTTTGAAAGCCATATTGTGGTTTGGGGATGATTTGGAATTTTTCAATATATGTGGAGAGTTTGCGATACACGATGCGCTCCGCGATTTGGTTGATTATAGACAATGTGGCAATGGCTCTGTAATTACTTATAATGTTTCTTTTTCCATGTTTATAAATAGGAGTTATAAATGCCGACTTTAGTGTTTCAGGTATGTGCCACATTTTGGAGATTTTAATTAACAGTTTTAGTACAACTGGACATAGGTTAGTTGACTTTTTTTTATGTCTTTTGGTCTGATTCCATCTATCCCCGTACTTTGTTAGGGCCAATTTGTTGATTTGAAAGTGACAGTCCTTCTTTTGTTACAGTGCGGAACCACATTGACTGGATTGCTCGTGGTTCTATTGGAGAATATTTCTTATGTGTGAGGGGAGAATGCTTCTTGTAGTGCCGATTAAAGTTGTTTGCCAACTGTTTGAGGGATTTGGGGTCGCAGGCAAAGCTGTGTTTTATTGTTTCTGTGGCAGTGGTTCTGTGTATATTGTCCAGCATTTCATTAATCAGGTGCCAGGTTTCCTTTATGTCATTCTGAGCTGTTGTTAATTTGTTTCTACAATAGTTTCTTTCTGCAGTTGTTATCAGCGTTGTTAAGAGATTCCGTTTTCTTTTGTATTCAGCTTGTAAAACGGTATTGTTAGGCGACTTCGTAAGTTGTTTCCATAGGGCATCTTTTCTTTGTATGTCTGTTAGTATGTTGTCTGTTATCCATGGATTTTGTTTCGTTTGGGGACGTATTTTTATTTTTGTTAATGCTTTGTTATATATTTTGTTAAATGCAAGTTTAAAATTATTATATATAGCTTCAGCAGAGTCTGAAGATGCTATTTTCTGATTTCATCGTTTACTATTGTTTCGTTTAGAATGCTATAATACTGTTTTGTAGTCTCAGTGATTTTTATGGGTTCTGGTTCAGTGTGTAACTGTAATGCTGTGAAATAATGGTCTATCAGTTTGCACTTTATGACGGCTCCTGTATAGCTGTAGGGAGGGGCCTGTATATTTATGTGTTCAATACAGGATGAGGTAATTGTATTTTCGACTATCTCTTCTTGCATATCTTGCAGGTCTATGCAATGTTATATGCTAGGTCTATGTATTGAGCTGTGTTGTTATTCATGTTCATAATGCGTATATTTATGTCACCTATTACCATCAGGTATTCTGAGGCACCTTCTTCCGTAGTAGAAAGCTATCTATTTAAATCATCAAGAAATTTTGTGGTGCTTAAATTGGGTAGTCTGTATATTGTATTTAATATCAAGTTCTCTTGTTTGATATTTTTAACTTCAATGCATATATTTTCTACATATTCTAATTTATCGTTTTTTTTTTCTATCACTTCTAATTTATGTTTGCTGAATATTATTATACCGGCTCGTTTAGTTTGTGTAGGCAGTGTTTTTGTCGTTGGAAGTGTGGTATTTGGTAGGTGGATGCCTCTTCGTTTGTCGTAGATACTTCAGTCAGTATTAAAATATCTATGTTGTCTGTATCTTCCTTCAGATAAGCTTGCAGCGTCAGCCAATATTTCTGAATGTTCCTGATGTTGATATGAAAATAGATAGTCCTTTTTTTGGGGGAGGGGGAGGAGAGTCATTTGTTTCTATTCTGCTATCGAGTTTAGAATTTGTCAGCTGTCATGTTACGGGGTGATCACATCTGCTTGGTGGTCTGCGTCCATGTAGGTTGGTATGTTGTTGCCTTCTTTACGACTCGTCAGTGTTCCTTTTAATGTGGCAGCCTGTTGAGGACTTCTATGGATTTTATTAGGATTAACTCTGCATCTTGTGTCTTTTTAAGGAATATTTTGCTGCCTTTTATCCATATAAAATGCTACATTTTTTTCTGTTTTTACTTTCCTTGTATGATAGAATAGTTTCTGATAATATGGTGTTAAGTACGCGGACAGGTAGATTTGGGTATTGTCGTGAGTTGCATTCAGAACCTTGGCTACTGGTTTCTTAATCTTACTAGCTTCTATGAGGTTATCTTTTCTCAGGCTGTTAGTGAGTCGTACTACGACGGTGGGGGAGGGATTTTCTCTTTTCCTTTTTTAAGGTCATCGATGAACCGACATGATCAGTGGCAACTCGTGGCTTGAAATCGTGAGGGTGCTGTAACTTTCGAAATATACATACACGTGTTTGGATAAAATATCAAAATTATGGTAAAAACAAAAATTAAACATGAAAAAATATTGTTTATTATCGATAAAATTATACAGTTTGGTATAATTCAAAATTATTTAAAAATAAAATCCATTATCATAACCCCAATAATGTTCTGAAATAAAAACTATAACAAATGTTATGTCTTTAATTGTAATGTCCAAATATTTAAAGAGACGGAGTAAACACGATAAGCACTACGAACACTCTACTACTGGCGCAAACTGCATATAAACAACAGTGGAACTGCGCGACGGACAGTGCCGCATTACGCTAATAGCTGGCATCTAACTATGACGTGCTTGCGCGCGTAGCAATATGACACTGTGGTAAACACAGTGCTGCTAGCGCCCTCCTAAGTGCTACAAGATGGATTTTTATTATTTTTCATACAAAATAAGAGAATTGTATAGGATTGTTTGATGATAAAATTAAATATTACATACAAATATAAATAAATTAATAAATATATTTATATATCGAGAAAAATTGGGAGTGCTGCAGTTCCACAGTGCCTATGCACGAGCAGCCCCTGGATAGGATATCGTTTGGTTCTATGGGACGGACAATTTTCTGGCATAGTTGGATCGCCATGTCTTTTAAATGTTTGGTGGCAATTTCTGGGAGACCATCTTTGAGGAGATAATTTTTATGCTGTTGTTGGTTTAGGAGTTCGTAATGCTGTTTTAGAGAATTTAGTTCTTTCCGTTGTTTCTTTAATTAAATTATGCTGTCTTTCCGCTAGTACTTTAACGCTGTTTTTAATTTCTCTAACGGTCAACAATACTCCTTCCAGAGAACTGTTATTAAATTTAATAAACTCCTCATATTTGTTAAATTTTTTAGTAAATTGTGCCGCATGTTTTTCACATAGTTCTCCAGCAAATATGATTAAGCAGTCTTTTAATTTTTGTAATCTATTTTCTAGTAATACATTCAAAGTGGGCTCACCTTAGTTTCCGTTATTGTACTCCTTGTTTTTCATTTCCTCTGCTGTTGTTTGTTGCGCTGACTGTTTTCCGCTTGCTGCTGAAGGCGACATCCCTTTGTTTTCTCTGCGATGTGGGCACTTCCACTCGTCGCGCTTCGTATTTGATTTTCGTGCCAAGTGTCAATCCCGATCATAGAAAATGCACATTTCTGTGGCAGTTCCTGCATGTTATGCGGTTTTCTTCCCTTGTTAATCTTCCTTGCATTTGTAGCACTCCGTGTCTCAGGTTTTGGCGAACCTGGTGTGACTGCTAAAATGGCGACTTCCTTTGTTCTCCTGTCTCGTGGTTGACCACCGTATGCTTCACACTTTGAAAACTTATATCTTACTTATTACTTAACAGATATTTACAGTTTTAACATCAATATGTTCGGAATTCATTGATACACTTTGAATTTTAATCCAGAAGTGAAAACTCTACAACTTAAAAAATGAATGCATCGAAATAGCGTGCTTGCTACCACTTGCTTCTGGCAAAGTGCCCTCTATAATAATAATAATAATAATAATAATAATAACAATAATAATAATAATAATAATAATAATAATAATAATAATAATTATTATTATTATTATTATTATTATTATTATTATTATAGTTCTACTAGTTAAGAAAAGGATGAGTACCAAATATACGAAAATAAATTTCACACACCATAATTATTTTAAAAAATGTTTATTATTTATCAGCTAAAGCTCTTTTTATTAATATATGGTGATCAGTGAAGATATTGGAGATTCAGGGTAACAGATGGCAATGCTGTAGCCAATGAAGTTTTAACTGAAGCTCGGCTATTGCCGTTACCCAGCCATGAGTAGAACTTTTAGCTCAATAACACCCCATCCACACAGATTTTCTTCAATCAGATGAAGGGATGAAGAGTCGACTCAGTCCATCCTCCCCCATCCCAAATTAACATATGGTCAATAAATAGATTATTTGTTAACCAGCTTGTAGACAATAAATAAATATATCTCACGTTATCAAATAACAGTATATAAAATTATATGAAATACATACATACATCTTCAAGGCCCACCTTTCCTAATTGGGGGGGAGGGCAACAGCTGCAAGAGGAACTTCCAATGGTCACGATCCTCTGCCACCAAGCTCAGGTGTTCTGGTGGGATTCCCAAACGTGTCCACCCAAGGTTTTGGATATAATCTATCCAGCGAGTCCTTGGCCTCCCACCCTCTGGCTTGTCAAAGAGGGCCGCCTGAGGGAGCCTCTCTTATGACAGTCTGACCAGGTGCCCGTACCAACGTAACTGTGATCTCTCAACACGGAGAAGCAGCGGTTGAAATTAACTGAAATTAAAATTATATGAAATTAATAAAAATAATAATGAATACTAACTAATAATGATGATAATAATAACAATAAAGTGAGTAATAATGATAATCTAAAAATAAAAATGACAATCGATTATTACGCTATCTTGCTTCGTCCACTGATATTTTTTTTCTAAACGTAACTCCTATTTTCATGAAACCCCCTATTTCTAGAGATCGGTTCTGCAACACTTCAACCTGAGTATTTACATCTGGACCTGGGTCCCACTGACGAGACCTCAACAAAGGTCGAAACCGGTCTGGGTAGTGACCCCCCCATAATGAATAACATCATACATGTCTGCTAGAAGATGTGTTTTACATTATGGGAAATACTCAGGATAGTGATCAGAGCTCACTCCACCTTTACTACGAGTAGCCCCTGTCATAAAAGGTTTGCTTGCTCTTGGATCCGCCGAAACTTTTATAGTTTCTATATTCGGCATGAAACTCTTGTAGTTTTTCTATTCGGCTTTGAAATAATGTTGGATTCAATATCCACTTAATTTGAATATATATATATATATATTTATTTATATTTATTTTTTTAGTATCAGTACTTTTATGAATGTATACGGTAAGCTATGCTGCTTGCATTTGAAGAAATCCTTAGTCATAAATGAGCACATTCTTTTGCCACGGGTCCAGTAATAGCAGACCCTTTAATCTCTCCTTTGTTGTTTACTATTGCACCTGCACTAATAATAATAATAATAATAATAACTTGCGATGCGTGTGATCAATTCTTACTGGTAATATATGCACTCAATACAAATAGAATGCACTCATCTCGTAACCTGAGCTGCCTCGGCATAATCCATGGAAATAACAAATCAACCAGAGCGTTGGATCTTTTTGAAGTCTAGAGCAAATCGACACATTTTTCACGCGTTATGTTTCACTTATAACATCATCATCATCATTTGCCCATGGATCCAATACCCGTTGGTGTCTGATGCTCGTTTCATCATTCTTTGCCATTTCTCCCTGTCCATTGCCAGGTGACTCAAATCCTGCAAATTCTTTCCATGCACTCTTTTACAATTTCACATAAATAACAGGATAACGTTCTTTATGTCTGTAGAAGGCTCAGTAACTTAGTTTTGAGGATGCCATTTGGTTGGAAAAACCTGGGTTCAAATCCCGTCTGGGAAGAAGAATTTCTACCACTAATGAAATTATACATTTTCAGAATATATTTAAGATAAATATGAAATAGATAACAGAATAAGCAGAGAAGGTAAATGGGTAGACACACTGAATAAATTTATATGGAGAGAAAGAAATTAGTATACAAGTCATTATTCAAACGAGGTTTAACTTACGGATCTTATTGCCGAGTTAGATATGAGAATTTTGAGAAAAAAATCGGGAACTGAACAGATGGCATTAATGGCAACGTCACATGAAAAATGAAGATATTTGGAAGGAACTTGAGACTAAGTTGGCATTCAGGAATGTGTGAGCAGAACTAATTTAAGGTGGTTTGGTCACTTAAACAGAATGGGAGGGAGAGGAAAGATTAGCAAAGCACGCGTTTGATGCTAAGATGCAGGCAAAAAAAAAAAGATTCGGAGGAAGCTCAAGATCGGATCGATGCGATAAGAAGTGCCTTAGAAGACCAAAATATAAGATGAGATGACATTGGAGTCTTGACAGATAGCAGATTAATGTGGGAGGGGGGGTATTATCGACAGGAGATTGGTAATGATGTACCCTTTCATGTAGTACCATCGTGGTATCCTTGAGAGAGTACACATCAGGCCTTGGATATTGAAAATGGTTTCTCACGCGATAATCATGTTTTAGTCGCAAGTAAATTCGATAGTAGTGTTTACGAACAAAACAGGATGTGGGTTAAAAATGGAAACGCTGTTCACCAGTCCGGTCATTAAAATTGCAATCGAAAATATTTATTGTACGACCACACACACACACACACACACACACACACACACACACACACACACACACACACACACACACACACACACACACACACACACACACACACGAGATCACATGATACACCACTCAAAAGTTATACATGAGAAAATTTAAGTTAAGACAGTTTCATGATGTATTTTATAATGACTATTAATATAATTACGGCTATTATAGCCTGTTTTTGTTTATGAGTGTCTCTTATTTTAATACATTGGCTAACATTACTCAAAAAAGGGGTGTATATATATTTTTAGGGCATTATGGGTGAGTATAGAAGGCAATATAGCAGAATAAAAGAGGTGGAAAAAATTTTGCACATACCTTGTTTTTGGTTCTATGATGCCTTCCAATTCCAAGATCTTGCTGAAGGTTGTTTATAAACGGGGGGAAGAGAGAGGGAGGGGGAGAAAACATGGGGGTGCGTTTTGACGCGGGAAATAAGATTGGAAACCTAGGTTACTATTAATAATATATAATTTGTTTAGGGCCGCATTTTTTGTGGGGGGAGGGAGGAGAACGAAGGGGAAGAATATCCTTATGTGGAAACTGGGACAGGGGTTACTTTTTTTTCTTTTATTTCTTTTATTTTCTTTATTTTATTTTCTTTGTTTTAATTTTAAGTTTCCACATAAAGATATTCTTCTCCTTCGTTTCCCCCCCTCCCCCCATAAAAAATGCGGCCCTAAACAAAATAATATATATATATATATTTGTATATATATTATTAATAGTAACCCGGGTTTCCAATCTTATTTCGCGCGTCAAAACGCACCCCCATGTTTTCTCCCCCTCCCTCTCTCTTCCCCCCGTTTATAAACAACCTTCAGCAAGATCTTGGAATTGGAAGGCATCATAGAACCAAAAACAAGGTATGTGCAAAATTTTTTCCACCTCATTTATTCTGCCATATTGTCTTCTATACTCACCCATAATGCCCTAAAAATATATATACAGGGTGTTCGGGATAAATTTGACAGTTTCGTAAGGAAAAAGAAAATCTTCTTTGTATCTATTAAATTTAATGAATTGACAAAAAAACATTACAGGCAGAGTTAATTACAATACTATCAACAAGATTTACTCAAAATAACCACCATTAGCATCGATCACAGCTTCAATTCTGCTTCGGAACCTCGAACAAGCTGATGCTACAGTCTCCCTGGGAAGGGCCGCAAAAACTGTTTTAATTTTATCCGTTAACTGGGCTTTTGTATTACTGGAAGTGCGATTGGTGTCTTTTTCAACTGCGCCCCATACAAAATAATCCATGGGCTTAAGGTCTGGGGAGTTTGGAGGCCAAACATTTGGACTGGTGAAGTCGTAGAAATTTTCAGACAACCATTTTTGACTTTTCCCAGAGGTGTGGCAAGGGGCCGAATCCTGCTGCCATACATACGGCCTACCATTGGCTACCCTTGTTATCCAGGGCTTGACTACAGTTAGCAACTCCACGAACAAAGCCCGAATTCCAATGCCAGGGTTCTTCAACACCTGTTCCTGCAGATTTGCGAGGAATTCTGCTGTACGAACGCAATCAGATCGTCTGCTAGGGATCTTTCTTCTTGCTACATCCTCGTAGTCACCATTGCAAGTCTCTAGTTCATGCCTGATTGTTTTTACTGTATTCAGGGAGCATTGGGCAGCAGTCGTAATATCCTTATTTTGATGGCGGGCACGAATCATCATGATACAAGTTATTCTCTTCCATGATTCAGGTGGGTTCCAGCTATCCATCCTTTCTGACATCTTGTATATGAATGAAGAAGGGTCCAAACTTTTAAATGAAGAGAAGTGTGTGTTAATACATGTAACTTACGGAAAAATATAATTAATTATAAATATGTCAAATTTATCCCGAACACCCTGTATACTCCTTTTTTGAGTAATGTTAGCCAATGTATTAAAATAAGGGACACTCATAAACAAAAACAGGCTATAATAGCCGTAATTATATTAATAGTGTTTAAGAGGTGTAATATGGGAATTTTCCCAGAAACTATACTTAATTTTATAATGACTTTTATATTTATTATATAAGCATCAATTATTTTAATAAATTATTAGTATAATTAACAATAAACAGTTATACTTAATTAATTTCAATTATTACAAAAGATTTCAGATTTGACTAATCAATTTATTGTAACACTCTTTAATTAATTGTATAAGATTAATTAATCAAACTCTTTCTCTAATTAAGCCAGTCCTGGGACGGAAGTTGAACAAGGAGTGAATCAATCGACCGTGAGATGCGGTGATTGATTCATTCAATCCAATACCCTTGGAGGGTAATGGATGGCAATGCTGTAGCTAATGAAGTTCTAACTGAAGCTTGGCTATTGCTGTTACCCTCCTGCCATGATCAGAGCCTTAATAGCTCAATAACACCTTATCCCTACACTGTCCTCTACAGATAACGGGGAATATGAAAAGCATTCTTGCTTCGCCCCTTTAAGCCAGTCCTTATAAGGACTTATATATAAGCCAGTCCTGACTTTGTTTTGTGGAGCAGGGCAAAAAGACTTCGGCATTGCTGGAGGTTGCGGTGATTAATACCCTTGGAGGGTAATGGATGGCTATTCCATAGCCAATGAAGTTCTAAGTGGAGGCTCGGCTATTGCTGTTACCCTCTTGCCATGACCAGAGCTTTAATAGCTCAATAACACATTATTTCTACAATATCCTCTACAGATAATAGGGAAGATGAAAAACATTCTTGCTTTGCCCCTTTAAGCCAGTCCTTATAAGGATGGAATGGTGTGTATTTGGTTTGCTGCGCTACTCCCAGGTCTGTGCTTCAATATGTGTGACTAAATATATGCATGTATATAAACATAAACAAGATCTGACTAAACGGAGTTAGATGAAATAAAATACGTGCTTTTATTTATTTTCTTTATTTGTTTGTTTATTTTCTTTTATTTGTTTGTTTATTTTCTTTTAGTTGTTTTAATTTTTATTTATATTTTCTTTATTTGTTTGTTTATTTTCTTTTATTTGTTTGTTTATTTTCTTATATTTGTTTTAATTTTTATTTATATTTTCTTTATTTGTTTGTTTATTTTATTTTATTTGTTTGTTTATTTTCTTTTATTTGTTTGTTTATTTTCTTTTATTTGTTTTAATTTTTATTTATTGGTTCGTTTATTTTATTTTATTTGTTTGTTTATTTCTTTTAGTGATCCTTACTCTCTCACTTTTAAAGGATTAAAAGTAATAACCATAACCCGATTTTAAATTTCACTCGTTTGGAAAATCCCGCCTTGTAAAAGCCGGATTTCCATAAAATATCCGACTTTATTGCATTATTTCAAACCCTTTTTGTTCATTATCGCTCCACCAACTGTTCTAATGAACATTTACATTCTTCTAATTACTATCCTGTGACTGAAAACCGAACAGAATCAGTAAGCGTGGTTTAGTGCATATTTGGAGAAACAAAATTCTTAATTACTTCCGTTGTCTCGTGGACAAAAATGATGCTACCGATTTAGAGAAAAGGGAGATCATTATGCACATGCCTATGTTATCATTGCGAATGCTCCAAGAGGTAATTATAGCCTTGAAATGAACGGTTGTCGTTAGAAAGAATTGCTCGGCAAAGAAGATCGTAATTAAAGCAAGAGAGAACACAAGAAAAGGGTATTAGTCCAACTAGATGGTCCCAATGTGGATGTTCTGCACGAGATATCGAAATTCTCATGCAACTAATTACCAACATCCGTCCTGTAGTTTTCTACACAGATGAGAAGTAGTTTTAAAACCCAATAATGATCTGTCATGGCAGATTCAACAAGCAGACATGAGCAAGACGGTAGTAATTGGTAATTAAAGGATGTCACATAATATGACCATTATGGGGAGAACGAAAATGCACGCGGATCAAATAAAACTTTCGCCCAAAGTGCAGTATAAATTACCCAGAGATAGAAACTGGCAAAGATTCCTCTGAAGCAGAAGTATGGAATTACCAAATATTTAGAAGTTTTAATTCGGCTGAGTCTTACGATCAGGTGGCCTACGGAGTGTAAGTGCAGCGTCTAAATTATTATTATTAAGAAAATGATGCGAAATCGTCCGTTATTCTCTGAAATGTTATTAAACTTGTATTTTGGAAGTTTTTTTTTTTCCACTTGGTTAGATATAATAAATTTAGTTTAATTCTTTATCCAAGTGTAAGCAAACAAAGTTTGCGCCTGAAAGTATCTTCAGGAGTGGGACAACTTGCAGTAAAGGTGGACCAAGCTCTCATAGCTCCTTGTCTTAGTATCTCCCATAATGCAAAGCACATGTCCTTGCGGACGTGTATAATGCTATGCATTAAGGGAAGGACCCTACCCAGACCGGTTTCGACCTCTATTCAGGTCTGGTCAGTGCGAGCCAGACCCTGAGGTGGTGATACCAAGGTGGAAGCAATGGAGAAGTCATATTTATCTATACGAGTTGCCAAAAGGAGATATGCTTTGCACTATGGGAGATACTAAGACAAGGAATGATGAGAGCTTGTCCACCTTTACCGCAAGTTGCCTCAGTCCTGAAGATACTTCAGGCGCAAACGTTGTTTGCTTACACTTGGATAAAGGATTAAATTAAATTTATTATATCTAACCAAATGGGGAAAAAACTTCCATCATCTTTCTCTAAATCCAGAGTAATTTAATAATAAGGTGAAACACCTTTTGGCAACTCGTATAGGTAAATATGACTTCTCCATTGCTTCCACTTAGTGGAACCGGGACACTTCGGATTGATTCATTCAATCCAATACCCTTGGAGGGTAATAGATGGCAATGCTGTAGCCAGTGAAGTTCTAACTGAGGCTCGGCTATTGCTGTTACCCTCCTGCCATGATCAGAGCTTTAATAGCTCATTAACACCTTATCCCTACACTGTCCACTACAGATAACGGGGAATATGAAAAGCATTCTTGCTTCGCCCCTTTAAGCCAGTCCTTATAAGGACTTAGTGGAACCTTTTTACCACTCATCACAAGCATAGATGTGTAATTTTAGGCCATCACATCATAGAATAATCCCGATTGCTTCGCTCAGCTCTATTTTGAAAAGAAAACTGGAAAAAAAAGTGCAAACCTTAGTGGAAGATTTGTTTCTAAGGAAGTGTCTGGAAAGATGGACTCCACATTATTTTTGGATAATGCTGCAATGTTACATTTCAGAAGTTTTACAGCGCATTCTCTTCAACATTCCATGCACTGGGTCGTAGTGTAGATGCTTAACAGATGGCTTCTGGAAAAATTATGTGGATAAAACTTGAATCCTAATCTCATCTGAATCGATTAATCCTCATTTGGGACAAACACGAAAGTCGGGTGCAGGCCAAAGGAGGTCGCTCAACTTCAATCAAAGTGCACGAAATTGTTAGTCACTTTGATGGGAAAATGATGAAGAATAACCGAACTTTTATTATTAAAAACTGATGGATAGTATGCCTAGAAGGGTGGAAATCGCGGTCAACGCCCAAAATAGAGTAGATTCATATGCTATATTGATATGTGGGGGGGAGGGATTTAAATTTCTCTGAAATATATTGTTGTCCGAAGACTTACTTCAACAACATGAAGTTTCTAGCACATGCGCAATATTTGTGTGTCGAGTCCTTTTTTCATTTTACTTTATGTTCTTATTATTATATGATTAATATACTGATGTCTTGTGTTTCTAACGTACTATAAAGAAATAAAACTTCGTCGATAAAAGTAAGGCTTCTGTTCAACAGCTAAACATTATCTTGCAATTAATATGCCTGGAATGCGTCCAACTTGGCTAGCAATCCACAGTAAATGGTTGCACCTTTACAATTAAAATTGATTTAATTATCGTTGACAATACACTATCTCCGAAGTGAATTTGCACACTTGAAATATCCCAAGCATCAATCTATGGCAATGTGTTTGCCATTTCAACAACAGATAAACTGTGTGTAATATCCTAATGGAAGAGCATTTTAGTAGCTGAAAATTACTGCTAAATGTCAATCTTATTGTACAGTAAAAATCCTCGCTCTCATCGAAGCAGAACTAGCAAGCTTAGGGTGAGGTAACGATGGGTTTCCTCCCAGTGATCAGAAGAATAAACTCCAATAAATAAGGCGATATAGAAGCACTTACTAATCTGGAATGCTCATTAAAAAGGCAGAAGCAAAATACATGCGCGGACTGGCTGTTATAATTATTCAAGAAAGAAATATTGTAAGAATTCGGGCCAAAGAGGGTCAGGGCAGATGGAGCAAGGTTTTGTGGGGAGGAGGAGGAGGCACTTTTTGGGCATTCGAGTAGAAATATATTACATTACGATGATAGGCGCGGTTAGTCTGTGACGTTCGTTCTAGTTCAGAGACTGAAATTCCAAGCAATGAGAGAGAGAAAGAGTAGTGTACTTGTCTTCCTAAAAGATGACTATCTGAATTCTTTCATTATTACGACACTGCAAGGCTCCAGTTTGGAAGAGTTGAGGGAAGAAATTAGTTGAGAGAATCCACCTGGCACCAGTTGAAACAATGCAAAAGGGTTCAGCGAAAATTTAACAACTTAATAAAAAAAACAAATTCAGTATCTCAGTCGGTATAGACAAATCTCTTTGGTCGAACGAACCTGGGTTCGATTCCCGTCAGTCAGATGAGGGAATTTTATCTGGTCTCTTTCGACTAAACGTGAGTTAGCCGATCTCATACGGAGGTAGGATTTTTTTTTTTTTTTTTTTTTGTCCCCCAGAAGATGAAAACGGTCCTCGTGAACAAATGCATCTACAGACAGAGGACACACCGGGAGGCATAGGATTAACCACGTTATCCTTGAATTACGGTTGCGAAGTCCAAGAATAGTGGAAGGTCGTGGCACTTAAGTGCCTGTTCATCATCAGCGGTCCTAAGTGCCCGTGGCACTTAGGACCGCTGATGATGATGATAAATAAAAAAGGGACACTTATAATAATACTCTGTACGATTCTCGCGTACATATTACTATGCATGCATGTCTCTACTCGTATATGCTTCATATATCATTAAATATGTTCTGATTTGTACATGTTTTGCTGCATCCTTTCTGAATCTCCCATTTCTTTCATTTCCACATTTTTTTGCGTATTCGGTAAGTTCTCGATATGAATAACAGCTGGAGAAAGAGAGAATACATCCCTACCTCTCTCCTTTAAAAAATATAGGAGTAGATTGATGGATTAAATAGCTATATAAAACTCTACGTTCACGTAAGCCTGTACGTAAAAGTGAAATAAATCATTTAATATCGTATATTACCAAGGCCAATATGCGGCGGCACACACACACACACACACACACACACACACACACACACACACACACACACACACACACACACACACACACACACACACACACACACACACACAGACTGTTAATTATAATTAACACAAGAGATAGTTGGATTATAAGACCATAGGTTTAATACATATATGTACAAATTCGTCGACTAGTTTCGCTAGCAAAACTGACTAGCTTTGTCAAGACTAAACGGTCAAAAAGAACTAATAAATGCAAAAAAAAAAAAAAAAAAAAAAACGGAGGAATACAGCAACGGTTTACAACGGTTAGACAACAAAATTAGAAGGCACCGCGTGACATGGTAAGCGTGAAGTGATATACTTCAGTCATTATTATAAATACGCGTTACGTAGTATTTAGCGTACTGTAGTTCTGCTAAACTTAATGAGTTAATAAGATTTTTCCACATGTCCTTCAATATTACTCTTTGGTTTCTATTAAGGTTGTTTCCTGTTCGTAGGACCACTGCAGCTTCTTTAAATATTCGACATCTGTAATCTTCCTCCATGTCTGGCATTGAGCTGTTATCCCAATCTATAGCGTGGTTTGAAGTTGAGAAGTGAAGCACCAAACCTGAGGTGTCTGTTCTGTTATGATTAATGTCTCCGACATGTTCCTTCTGTCTAATTTCTAAGCTTCTCGAAGTTTGGCCTGTGTAGGATAGTCTACGTGTACAAGGTATGCTGTAAACACCTGCATATTTGAAAAAAGGTACACTGTCTTTAGGGGATCATAAAAACTATCTAATGGTAGCGGTCGGTTTAAACACCACTCTGATGTTATAAGATTTTAAAATTCTAGCTATTTTATTGCAGACTAAACCAATATGACAACGGTTGATACCTACTGAGTTGCTATACGTTGTTGCTGGAGATTGTTTTTATAGAGAATTTTATTGATTAAGTTTAGAGGATACCCATTTTGAGGAAAAGATTTGGGCCCACAACATAGTCACAGACGAAGAAGACGTAGACTATGTTGTGGGCTCTGTTTCGTAGCATATGAATGATGCTGCATTTTTGTGTATGATGATGATTTGAAGAATAATGGAGATACCGTCCAGTATCAGTGGGTTTCTTATTTATTTATAATAATGACAGAAGTATCTTACTTTACGTAAACCGCGGTGCCTACTAATTTTGTTTGTGTAACCGTTACTGCATTCCTTCGTGTTTTTTTTTTTTTTTCACCGTTTAGACTTGACAATGCTAGTCAGTTTTGCTAGAGAAACTAGTCGACGAATTTGTACATATGTGTATTAAAATTATGGTCTTATAATCCAAATATCTGTTGTATTAATTATAGTTAATAAAGACCAAATATAACTTTTCAACATGACTGTTAATTATTTAGTAATACTTCTGTGTTCATAACTGAGAAGGATAAAGCAACTCGGTGATCAACAAAAGTAACATCCTAGCCATTTTAAGAATTGAAACTATCTGTCCTTCTCTTTGTGTCGAAGGCAATGAACCCAACTGAGAATACTATTAAATAATCTTGATATATGTTGCCTGAGGTCGAACTGTTTATAAAATTCTATTGATAATCCATTCCAGTCTGATATTTTATGTGCCTTGAAAAACTCTAATGCTTCTTGAATTTATAGAAATATCGATAGAAGTGATGGGTCTATTCAAGAAGTTATTTATGCGTTCTGTTGTAATGGTAGATACTTTCTTTAACAAACGATTCCACAACGAGTTGTCTGCTTTTTGAAAGCCAAAATAACTCTTGATAATAAAGATGAAAGGGTCCGTGATTTTCTTGATCACGTGAACGAATATCATTGTGGTGCTTACGATTCCACAACGAGTTGTCTGCTTTTTGAAAGTCAAAATAACTCTTGATAATAAAGATGAAAGGGTCCGTGATTTTCTTGATCACGTGAACGAATATCATTGTGGTGCTTAATATCAGATGGTTTGTTTCTTGAATGTTTCAAAAAACAGTCTTCTCTTTTCAGGTTTTAACTGCAAATAAGATTTTTTTTTTCAATGTAATTACGTCTTGTCAAAAGAATTTTACTATCTAAGTGGGTTCCATACACGTGGATTCGTCCAATATCGATGCAATTGCTGTCAGAAAATTGCTTAAGTATTAGATGCTGTGTGTAAATTCTACCAAGTGTTTTGAATAAACAATTGGTCACATGTTCGCTTCTTTATATTGTGGCTTTATTTAGGTTTCCACTTGATTAATGCTTGTCCTTGTGACTGAGACCCAAAAATCTACAAACCGAAATTCAAAATTAAGTTCCTGTAATTTCTTCCCAAAGAATTTCTCGATTGATATCCCAACTTTATCTATTGTTATATCAATTACAATTAAAGTCACCTACAAGTGTCAAACTATATTCTGTATCTTCCGTTTTCCAAGATATTAAAAAACCTCTTCCTTCTATTTTCCATAGGATTATGACGATTTATAATTTAACTAAATGTAGACAGGATTCTCTGTCCAATCGAACAAACCACTTTCTCCACTTCACGTACATTACTATTTGATCTGAACTGTTATACAACAGTATAACAGTTCAGATCAAAATTGAAATTAAAATTTTAAAAGACGACATCAATTTTTCCGTATCTATTCAAACATAAGTCTCTAAATCGAAATGTCTCTTCGTTTTTTTTTTAATTTAGTTCTTTGTTACATTTTAAATCCCTTCATTCTTTGAAGTGATTTAAACAGAAGCAGGTATATTTTACAATGAAAGAAGTTGCTTTCAATGTTCACAGGAAAGTCCACTTCATTTATCAAATTATTTCTCATTTTAAAGAAGCGATAAAACTTCGTCTTTGCTCAGCTGATCTCCTTTCAGGCTACCACAAACGTTCCTTAGATGAAGCACTTAACTTCTTCAAGGAAGACTTTCCGGCAGATATTGTCAACGTAATTGATTTTATCATTCACTCCGGCTAAATCACAAAATAAACTTCACCAACAAATTCAGAGTACATCAGTGGATAACCCTCTTCCTCCCACACTAGCTAACTATTTCATGGAAAGATTTGAACAACGTATACTGAATAGCAACTTTCCTAAGCCGTCCTTATGGTATATAGATAATAATATTATTATTTAAGTTAAGGGATATTACATCTCATATTGTTTCATAGCCGAATAAGAAACTCTTGGACTCGCCGAACTATATAAAGTTCGGCGAGTCCTAGCGTAAGCAAATACCTGGATAGTACAACATCTAGGTATTTGCTTTCGTTTGGACTCGCCGAACTTGGACTCACTTATCCGCTCTAACCCAGACCGGTTTCAACCTTTATTGAGGCCTCATCAGTGAGTAGGTAGACCTAGATATACCAAGTTTGTAGCAAACAGAACTGCACTATCCAGGTATTTGCTTACGCTTGGACTCGCCGAACTTTATACAGATTCCATATTCGGCATGAAACTATTTGAGTTTCTTATTCGGCTAAGAAACAATATGGGATGTAATATCCCTTAACTTAAATAAGTTCATGTCGCCGAATTGAAGCCTTTGGCTCTTCATATAATTAATAATATTATTGTTATCTGAGACCTCCAAGGGAGTCAGAGACTCATCGAGAGAGAAGCCATAAATCACCCAACCAAACCTTAAATTCATTCCCAATAGATGCACTACCCCTAAGAGCAAATTATTCCACTCACTCACGGCTCTCTGGGAGAAAAACCTAGCTCTTACCCCTTTCTTGACTGCAAACAACCTTAACTTCCATGGATACCCCCGTGTTCTCTCCCCACCTTCCACATAACGAAAAATTGCATCCGTTCAAATGCTATAACACCCATTCGAAAGTTCATAGGCTTCTATCATATCACCCCTCTTTCTCCTGTTAACCAGAGTCTGCAATCCACATACTCGCAATCTGTCCTCATAATCTAAATCCCATAATCCGGATATAATCTTTGTAACTCTTCTTTGCACCCTTTCCACAGCTTCTTCATCCCCTTGGAACCCGGGGAGACCAAATCTGGGTACAGTAATCCAGGTGGGGTCTTGTCAAAGCCTTATAAAGGGGCAAAATTACTTCCTTATCCCTACATGTCAAGGTTCGCTTCAGCATAGAAATTATCCTCTGATCCCACATTGTTTTAAAACCGAATAAGAAACTCAAAGATGTGGGATCTAATATCCCCTTAATTTAAATAATGTTTATATCGCCGAAATGAAGCCTGTTGGCTCTTTATATTTAAGTAAATTATCCTCTGAGTTGTATTTGCTACGTTTGCTATGTGACCTTTGAACTTCAAATTCCTATCCAGCAATACACCAAGATCCCTTGACGCTTCAGTTTCTTGTAGCATAACCTCGCTAATATAATAAGCCTCTGGAACTCTACTCACGCCAAAGTGCATAACTTTATTACTAACATTAAACTGACAGCCATTTTCGTTTACCCAGATTTCCAGTCTATTCAAATCATTTTGTAATTGCTGAATATCAGCAGCATCCGTGATTGCCCTGCCTATCTTCACATCATATGCAAACAATTTCACATCTCCTGTTAGACTCTTCCTAATGGCATTAATGTGTAAATATGATGTTATATGTTGATAATTTTGCGATTTGTCATGAGTCCTGCACACACCTTCAAGAGTTTGTGAATGAAATCAACAGCATTCGCCATCGTATCTACTTTACTCTTGAGTTAGTTAGAAGAGAACAATCTAATTGCCATTTTAGATCTCCTTTACTTCGTCAACCAGATGGTAGCCTTCACTTATCCGCCCTATCAAGAAGATATATACTTTTCATGCTTAGCTAAAGCTGAACTTTCGCCTTTGGCCCAATTGTGGGTGTACGAGATTCCTTGTCAGTGTGAATTGTAGTATTTTGGCCAAACTGGTCCATTGGTGTCACTTGCAGATATCTCTTAGAACATTTATACAAAGAAACTTTGCTACATCAACCACATCTAAATAGAAGTGATGGACTTAAATTTTCCCTTATGGGAAATAATTGTTCACAGGTACCCAAATTAATTAAATTTTTCTTTTATTGTATTTTTTAAAATCTCTTTTTAAAGTTATTTTTACTAGAACGTTAATGTAGTCCTTATAAGGACTCTTAAAGGGGCGAAGCAAGAATGCTTTTCATCTTACCCGTTATCTTTAGAGGACAGTGTAGGGATAAGGTGTTATTCAGCTATGAAAGCTCTGATCATGGCAAGAGGGTAACAGCAATAGCCAAGCCTCAGTTAAAACTTCATTGGCTACAGCATTGCCATCCATTACCCTCCAAGGGTATTAATCACCGTATCTCACTTAACGTTAATAATAATAATAATAATGTTCTTAAACGAACTGGGAGATGGACTGAGTCCTTGACTCTTTATCCCGTCATCTGAATGAAGAAAATCTGTATGGATTGAGTGTTATTGAGCTAAAAAGCTCTAGTCATAGCTGGGTAACGGCAATAGCCGAGCCTCAGTTAAAACTTCATTGGCTACAGCATTGCCATTTGTTACCCTGGAAGTCCTAAAAAGGACTTTTCTTCAACATTCATAATAATAATGTTCTTATAAGGACTGGCTTAAAGGGGCGAAGCAAGAATGATTTTCATATTCTCCGTTATCTATAGAGGACGGACAGTGTAGGGATAAGGTGTTATTGAGCAATTAAAGCTCTGATCATGGCAGGAGGGTAACAGCAATAGCCGAGCCTCAGTTAGAACTTCATTGGATACAGCATTGCGATCCATTACCCTCCAAGGGTAAAACCACCCAATTTTTTCAATCCATAATAATAATGTTCTTAAAAGAACTGGGAGATGGACTGAGTCCTTGACTCTTTATCCCGTCATCTGAATGAAGAAAATCTGTGTGGATGGAATGTTATTGAGCTAAAAAGCACCAGTCATGGCTGGGTAACGGCAATAGTCGAGCCTCTGTTAAAACTTCATTGGCTACAGCATTGCCATTTGTTAGCCTGGAAGTCCTAAAAAGGAATTTTGGTATACTAGATGTAACCACAACCAATATTAGTGTTCTTATAAGAACCGGGCGATGGACTGAGTCCTTGACTCTTTATCCCGTCATCTGAATGAAGTAAATCTGTGTGGATGGAATGTTATTGAGCTAAAATGCTCTAGTCATGACTGGATAACGGCAATAGCCGAGCCTCAGTTAGAACTTCATTGGCTGCAGCATTGCGATTTGTTACCCTGGAAGTCCTAAAAAAGGACTTTTTTCATTCAATCTCAAGCTCTCATGTGTTTCAATATTAATGTCCTTATAAGGACTGGCTTAAAGCGGCGAAGCAAGAATGCTTTTCATATTCCCGGTTATCTGTAGTGGACAGTGTAGGGATAAGGTGTTATTGAGCTATTAAAGCTCTGATCATGGCAGGAGGGTAACAGCAATAGCCGAGCCTCAGTTAGAACCTCATTGGCTACAGCATTGCCATCCATTACCCTCCATGGGTATTGGATTGAATGAATCAATCTCCGACTATGTAAGTAAAGGTGAAATCTCAAAAATACGGACGATCTCTAGGCCACTCCATAGTGGGCGAAAGACCGTCCTAATCTCAGCGTTGGTTCCACTCAGTGACGGGCTCCCCGACCACTGAGCAGAACCGCTCAAATTCCGAGGAAAATAATTCACCGACAAAGCCCCTCAGCGGGCCGTGCCGGAAAACACTTTCCCCGGAGACTCAAAGTGCTCCCTTAAGGCAAAAACCTTAAGAGAGCGAACTCAAAAACTCATCGCCCAAAGGTGTAACAGCAACAGCCGAACCTCAGTTAAACTTCATTGGTACAGCATTGCATTGTTGCCATCCGTTACCCCCAAGGGCATTAATGAACCAATCGACCGACTATGTAAGTAAAGGTGAAATCTCAAAAATACGGACGATCTCTAGGCCACTCCATAGTGGGCGAAAGACCGTCCTAATCTCAGCGTTGGTTCCACTCAGTGACGGGCTCCCCGACCACTGAGCAGAACCGCTCAAATTCCGAGGAAAATAATTCACCGACAAAGCCCCTCAGCGGGCCGTGCCGGAGAACACCTTCCCCGGAGACTCAAAGTGCTCCCTTAAGGCAAAAACCTCAAGAGAGCGAACTCAAAAACTCATCGCCCAAGTGGGTAAGAGCAACAGCCGAACCTCAGTTAAACTTCATTGGTACAGCTTTGCGTTGCTATCCATCACCCCCAAGGGCATTAATGAACCAATCGACCGTATGTGTAAGTAAAGGTGATATCTCAAAAATATCGGACGATCTCTAGGCCACTCATTCGTGGGCGAAAGACCGTCCAAATCTCAGCGTTGGTTCTACTCAGTGAAACTCGATTACCGAGCAGAACTGCTCAAATTCCGAGGAAAATAATTCACCGACAAAGCCCCTCAGCGGGCCGTGCCGGAGAACACCTTCCCCGGAGACTCAAAGTGCTCCCTTAAGGTAAAAACCTTAAGAGAGCGGACTCAAAAACTCCTCGCCCAAAGGGGTAGCAGCAACAGCCGAACCTCAGTTAAACTTCATTGGTACAGCTTTGCGTTGCTATCCATCACCCCCAAGGGCATTAATGAACCAATCGACCGACTATGTAAGTAAAGGTGAAATCTCAAAAATACGGACGATCTCTAGGCCACTCCATAGTGGGCGAAAGACCGTCCTAATCTCAGCATTGGTTCCACTCAGTGACGGGCTCCCCGACCACTGAGCAGAACCGCTCAAATTCCGAGGAAAATAATTCACCGACAAAGCCCCTCAGCGGGCCGTGCCGGAGAACACCTTCCCCGGAGACTCAAAGTGCTCCCTTAAGGTAAAAACCTTAAGAGAGCGGACTCAAAAACTCATCGCCCAAGTGGGTAAGAGCAACAGCCGAACTTCAGTTAAACTTCATTGGTACAGCTTTGCGTTGCTATCCATCACCCCCAAGGGCATTAATGAACCAATCGACCGCATCTCACGGTTGATTGATTCAAACTCCTCACCCCAACCATGTATTTAGTTCAGTTTTAATTTTAATAACAGTTATTTGTTTTCATAAATGGTGTTTGTAATTTATTTAAAGAAAACTATTTAATTTTTATTATTTTGATATTTCATATTTAATTCATAAAAACATTTACTGTTGCTATGCTAATGTATGAAAAACTCTTCTTAAATATTGGCATAAAACTTAATTTTGAACTTTTTTCTTTTTATAGCATTTTTTAAAAATTCAACTACCGAAAATTAGAAAGCACACGACCTCTAGTGGGCGCATTGTTTCGTCATCAATTATTTAGTCAAATGCTTTCTCCGCTTATTCAGAGCTCGCAAAATACCAATATGCTGTCAATAACATTCATGTAATGTTTCGGAGTGTATTCCGTTATGTAAACTGCAAACTGCGATAGAGTTTTCAACGTTATTGGCATATAATTAATCAAAGAATTATTAAATTCCGCATTGCCTCAAAATCGCCTAGAAGACTGTTGTGTGGGGTTTGCAATGGGCAACAGACACGCATCTATCATTACGGCCAACCCAAATCAAAGCGGTCCGGACAGGCTGTTTAATAAATAAGCAAAGTTCTCCCCGTGGAAACTGTCAGACACACATTCCATGATTTATATTTCTGCGTGACGTCATCAATACATCTTTCTTTTGCCTTCAAATTACTTCTTTAAAAGTAAATGCACTTTTTTCAATTCTTCGCGTATCATTATTCTCCTAAGGCGTTGCATCTGGAAAATATTTGCATTCCTGTTTCGTTAAGGCAAGACAAAGTCGCTTTGAGATTTCAGTTATTGAAATGTCGTTCAATGAAGATTAAGGCGAGCGAGACTTTCTGTCAATAGCCCATGTATATGACTAAGGTGAATTAATAACAACAAAAATAAAAATAACAATAACTCTTTGCTGACACTAATAGCTTGTTTCTATCACTTTATTATGCTTTAATTTTTATTTTATTTTTCGATAGCCTTCCACGACACTTAACCGCTTCCTCAGGCTTTGAAATCTAACGTACTTTTAGTACGATGGGTGTGTTCTAAGGGTTCGATAATTCCAAAATCGTACTCTTAGACCAATAGAAAATTTTCATGCCACTTCAGGCCTCCGATAAGCAAGGTGACAGTCACGCACAGGGCTATGAAATTTGTCTACAACCTAAAGACATTATTTCGAATCCTGCCGTGGGCATGGATGTTTGTGATTGTCTTTAGTTGGGAGATGAATTTCATCGCATGGTGTGAGACCATTCCCTGCTTAATGGAGGCTTGAAGTGGCTTGTACCGGACTGTGTAAAAAATAAATGTAAAAAATACAAAAAAGTGTACAATGTCAATAGAAATGTACATCGTTAGACCACCCAAGGTACGAATGGACTATAGATTTACAAATAAATATTTCGTAGGTGGGAACCACATACCCTTCCCCCGAAGATTGTTGGTTTGGAGAGAGAGGTGCACTACCACTCGACCAAGTAGGACATTTTTCAATCTGATTTTTTGTTTAGAAGGACACATTTCCAAAGCATTTGACAGAGTTTAGTAGCGAGGCCTTCTTAGCAAGCTACCTTCTTATGGTTAACTTCCAATATGACTTAACTCCCTGTGTTTACCCCCCCCCCCCCCCTATTTGCTCAGTTTGTTGAAAGTGCATGCATGTCTTTTGTGTAGTTGCATATTTGGTGCCTTATTATATTGAAGTACTAAGTTTTTTTTGTCAATCCTTACAATTATTATTAAATTACTATTAAAGTAGTTCTTTATTTTCAACTTTAGAGCATCGTGCAACTCTCCGGAAAAATATTTGCTGAAAACCTGCGATGTTTTAGCCCTTTTTATTCGCTTTCCAAACACCAGGCAATCTTGATTTTACGAATCCGCTGGTTTTCTGAGTGATACATCACGAAAGAGGTTTGATGTAATTCCTGGAAGCATTGTCTCCCCAAAGCAGTCTTTGGTGGTTTCAAGCCAGGCAGTCTTCTCTTCAGTGGATATGTAGGCATGACTGGATAAATGCTTCCAAAACAGGCGAGTTTCATCTAAGTTAAACACCTGCTTCGGTGTTTAACTTAGTGTGTGTTTCATGTGTGGTCTTTAGAACAAAGTTTTTAGAACAAAGACTATTTAAAATACAAAAACAAATTTATAAAAGCGATAAAAGAATAGAAAAAAAAAACTACTTAGTCTCCCACGGTACGAATGCACTATGTGTTTGCAGAAAAAAAAATCATAGGGGAGAGCTACATAAAAACAAAGTATGAAGATAAAATGAACACTTGAATAGTGGACGGGGGATGCGCATGCGTAGAAGCTTTCTCGACAATGGATAGTAAACAGCGGTAGTCTTTATGTACAGAAATGCAAGCACGCATATGCAAAAACGCGGAAAACGAAAAAGTTTCGTGCAAATGAATATTATATTATATTATATTTTTACTATATTATATTTTATTTTACTATATTACAGGGTTTCTCAAACTGTGTTCCGCGGAAGGTGAATAGGTGTTTCGCGAGAAGTTCTGGAATTTGTCATTTTAGTTTTCTAAGCATTTTTCATGAATAAATATTTTATAGTAGAAATATTCTGAGGAGAATAATATTCGTGAATATGTCGAAAAGCTCAGACCCAGAACGCCTAATAACATCTGTGTATCGTTAATTTTCACACATCGAAACATTTCAACATTTGGGAAAAGGAATACCGCTGTTTATGACGGGTCATAAAAATTGCCTGCAAGCGGATTATAACAATGGTGGCATATCCTCTGTTCTCAAAACTGAAGGAAATGATTTCTGTGTAGCAAATGTCAGTAACCAAACGCCATATTTTTAAACATGGAAATATTCACGTATTATTTAATTTTCACACATCGAAATCTTTCAAGAATCGGGAAAGAGAATACCGCCGTTTATGACCGATCATAAAAATTGCCTACAAGCCGATTACAACAATGGACGGCGTGTTCTCAAACTGAACGAAATAACATCTGCGTTGCAGATATCAGTGACCAATCAGCAAGGAAGTATAAAGAAAAATTTTTCCACTGAAATTGAATATCAAGGTGGTCTGTATCCGGTTCTCAAATCTATTAATACTGAATACTTCTCAAGTTCTTATTGCAGTGTGCAAGTGCTTGTTCTGAAACCGGAGTGCCGTGATTTTTTTAAAAAGTAATAGGAATACAGATTTAAATTCTAATACGAATAAGAGACAAGGCACTTTGTTTAATTTTGGTATTAAGAAATCTCTTATTGAAGGTGTTTGTGACGGAGCAGATAGTGAGTCATTCACCTCAAGCCTACAAAGCAATCTCCAGGATGTACAAAAGAAAGGGAAAACTACCAGCACACAGGAGGAAAAGGCTGCACTCACCCGTAAGTATTTATAATAATATTATAAATATATTTCGTAATCAGAATAGGATATGTCAATGAAAATCTGCACAAATTAATTTCATGATGGTTTATTGAAGCTTTAATTAAATCAAGTAAATTAAACTCTAATTGGTGTTTAATTAATTATTAGTTAATAATAAAAATCAGCTAAATTACCAATTAATTATTAAATAATACATTATAAAATAACCAAGGTGTTCCGTGAAAATTTCAGGATTTCTGAAGTGTTCCGGCGCAGAAAAAGTTCGAGAAACCCTGCTATATTATATTATATTTTACTATATTATATTTTATTTTCTTATATTTTACTATATTATATTATATTTTATTTTGCTATATTATATTCAAAATTATTTGTGAGTTCTCATGGATAATAAATGATAATCTTAACACTATCCTTATAAGGACTGGTTTAAAGGGAGTGAAGCAAGAATGCTTTTCATCTTCCCATTATCTGTAGAGAACAGTGTAGGGATAAGGTGTTATTGAGCTATTAAAGCTCTGATCATGGCAAGAGAGTAATAGCAATAGCCGAGCCTCAGTTAGAACTTCATTGGCTACAGCATTGCCATCCATTACCCTCCAAGGTAATGTTAAGGTGCGGTGTAAGATCCCTCGGATGAGCGGTCCGCAGGACCAAAAGTCTGAATCTCTGAGAACCGGAAGGCTGTACACCGTGGCAAGTTTCCCTGCCACCGAGCAGAGCCACTCATTTGCGCATCTAAGGGCTAACAGCAGCAGCTGTGCCTCAGTAACCTTCAAAGATTACAGCATTGCCATTCATTACCCCCATGCTCAAGCCACGGGTGGAAGCAACAGTCAAGCGTCAGTTATAACTTCATGAGCTATCACCGCATCTCACGGTCGACTTCTGTCTACCAACCTCCTATCTTAACACTGTATAGTCCTTATAAGGACTGGCTTAAAGGGGAGAAGCAAGAATGCTTTTCATATTCCCCGTTATCTGCAGAGGACAGTGTAGGGATAAGGTTTTATTGAGCTATTAAAGCTCTGATCATAACAATAGCCAAGCCTCAATTAGAACTTAATTGGCTACAGCATTGCCATGTGTTAAGGTAAAGCCGTCTCTAAAAATTCGGACGATCCCTAGGCCACTCAATCGTGGGCGAAAGACTGTCAATCTGAGCGTTGGCTCCACTCAGTGATGGCCTTCCACCCACACACACCACCACCGAGCAGAACCGCTCATATTCAGAAGAAAAGCATTCACCGACAAACCACCTCACCAGGCTGTGCAGGAGAACACTTTCTCCGGAGAATCAAATTGCTCTATTAAGGCAAAAACCTTAAGAGAACGAACTGAAAGTCTCGAATCTCAGCGTCCCAAGGGGAAACAGCAACAGATGAGCCTCAGTTAAACTCCATCGGTACAGTATTGCCATATGTTAAGGTAAAGCCGTCTCTAAAAAATTCGGACGATCCCTAGGCCACTCAATCGTGGGCGAAAGACCATCCACCTCAGCGTTAGCTCCACTCAGTGATGGCCTTCCACCACCACCGAGCAGAAACTCTCATATTCCGAAGAAAAGCATTCACCAACAAAGCCCCTCAGCAGGCCGTGCTGGAGAACACTTTCCCGGAGACTCAAATTGCTCCCTTAAGAGAGCGAACTCAAACTCTCGAATTTCCACGCCCCATGGGGTAACAGCAACATCCGAGCCTTAGTTAAACTTCGTTGGTACAGCACTGCCATCCATTACCCTCTCAAGGGTTCATGCGCCGAATGCAATCAAACTCCATCTTATAGACCTTATAAGGACTGGCTTATGGGGGCGAAGCAAGAATGCTTTTCATCTTCCCCGTTATCTGTAGGGATAAGGCGTTATTGAGCTATTAAAGCTCTGATCATGGTAGGAGGGTAACAGCAATAGCCGAGTCTCCGTTAGAACTTCATTGGCTACAGCATTGCCATCCATTACCCTCCAAGGGTATTTGTCCTTATCCTTATAAGGACTGGGTTAAAGGGGCGAAGCAAGAATGCTTTTCATCTTCCCCGTTATCTGTAGAGGACAGTCTAGGGATAAGGTGTTATTGAGCTATTAAAGCTCTGATCGTGGCAGGAGGGTAGCAGCAATAGCTGAGCCTCAGTTAGAACTTCATTGGCTACAGCATTGCTATATATACATTACCCTCCAAGAGTAGGTGACTTTGTATCCCTCCGTCTCCAAGGGTATTTTTATAGTCCTTATAAGGACTGGCTTAAAGGGGCGAAGCAAGAATGCTTTTCATATTCCCTGTTATCTGTAGCGGACAGTGTAGGGATAAGGTTATTAAAGCTCTGATCATGGCAGGAGGGTAACAGCAATAGCCGAGCCTCAGTTAGAGCTTCATTAGCTACAGCATTGCTATCCATTACCCTCCAAGGGTATTGGATTGAATGAATCAATCACCGCATCTCACGGTCGATTGATTCTCCGCTTGATTGTACTGAATATAATTTATTTCTAATTGATAAAAATCATTGAAAGGTGCATGAAGCATAAACTAATTTACTAATAAATTAATAAAAAACATTTTAAATATTTTAAAATTTTGTGTAAAATAAAGCATTCTAAAAAATAGCTTATTTTATACTTGTTAAATAAATTTTTAAGTCTTTATTATTGAAATACTCTCTTCGAATATGAACTTAAATTTTAGATGACGTAAGTTATATTAATTCGAATAATTATTACATAATTATTATCTTCGTGAATATAACTTGAATTAATTTGTTCCGGAAGCGGAAGAGAGACTTGCTTCACGCAACCAATTGCAAGATCCAATCTGAAGCATGAAGTTCGAATGTAGTTAGCAAAGTTGCTTTTCCTGAAGAAGAAGAAGCGAGATGAACAAGTCATTAAGAAGTGATCAAGCCAGTTCTGTGCACTTCCTAACTGTTCAGGTTTTGAAGAGGATCACTGAAGATAAACTTGCAGTCAGCGGCCCTGGAAGTTGTGATAAAGTTTTAAAATTTTAACATCTTCTGTCGATATTGCGGCATTTTTGTACTGCTAATGACAGCACCAGTTGTGTTGCTACATTCTAAGGCTCTTTAAATACCCGAGACATTTTTCTTTTCCCGTGACATCTACCACATGCTCTACCACGCGGAAATCAATATGCCAAGAACACGAGGCCGGTGCAAGAAGTGTAGATGATGCTGACGCGAAAATAAATTAATGGAAGAAGATATTTTAGCAGTTGTAACGAGCCAAGCATGCCGAGGAAAATTAGGAAATGTACCATTTATGATTACGTCATTATTCTTTCTCGAGTTGATTCGCGCATGCGCACAGCGTCACTTCCGACAGTGATCTTTGCCAGAGTTCAAAACGTGTGTACTTTGCTGCGATGGGATTTCTGGTGTGTAAGAAAATTTTTATTATAGACGAAGATCTTATCTCTTCCTTCGGCTTGCTTCGTCGAGCGGGATATTACATCTTCGCTGCGTGCGTATTACGTGTTTTCGGAGGAGGTTTAGCTGATATATTTCCCCCAATATTTCTTGGATAATCCAATAAGGTTCTTCAACCACTAAATTCGCCAACACTTCACTTTTAAAACGTAAGTCGTTAACATACACAAAGTCGCACTTTTAATTGGGTCTTCGGGGATGCTGATTACATTATACGACTGCTAATTGTACGGTGAAACACGACTCAAATAACTTATTGGTTGCGAAAGATCCTTTCAGGTGACCTTAATGAATACTGTTACTATTTTGGGTGACCATTAAGGACGTGTTCGGAGGTGATCGGGGGGGAAACTGACTTCACTCTCTTGTCCTGAAAGGTGAACTAATTGCGATGAGGACCATAATCAACGACACTTTATTTCACAAATAAGACGTACTAAGAGCTGTGAGGTGTTTCCCCGAAGTGTAGTTAGCACGAGACGACATCTTGTCATTTTAAACTTCCATTGGCGTCTGCGGCGTGCCGCCAAACTTTGAATAAGTTGACGACACGGAACACAACTCTTGTATTCTTTTATCTTTCTATTAACTCCCTTCTAATATAGTTTGTTCGTCTATTTAAGCCTTCTTAGATGCAACAAGTTACCAAAAGTATAAGAACTCTCATTATTTGAATCCAAAAGTATACGTATCAACCACCTTTGCATCTGCGACTTTCAGTAGTGGTGTGCCACCAAATTTTTAACAATCCTCTCTTCTCCCAAATAAAAAAAAATATATTCAAATTCAGTTTTTTTTGTTGTTGTTGTTTTGTTTTGTTTGTTTATCGGCACAGTTTTCTGATATACGTGGTTAGTCTGAAAAGTTCTGGGCCTCAACCATTAATGGCAACATCATCGGCAAGGTTTTTTTTTTGTTTTGTTTCTAAGTTTGTACTTGTATCATAAGCATCTATGTGCAATTGCAAGTCATTCTATCATGTAGTTTGTTTTATAAAGCTGTCGGAAGCAAAAGTGTAGTCTGTATCCCTTGAAATGGATAACATTGAGATTCGTTCGGTTATAAAATTCTTTGTAAAAGAAGGTTTAGCGCCAAAAGAAATTCAGTCGAAGTTCATAAAAGTTTATGGACATTCTTCTCCTTCGTTTTTGACAATTAAGAAATGGACTGCCGAGTTTAAACGTGGCCGTACCAGCCTTGAAGATGATCCACGTGAAGGATTTCCAAAAAAGTGTAACAACTCGAGAAATCATTGATCAAGTACACGATATGGTATTGGATGATCGGTTAGTCAAAGTCTGTGAAATTGCCGAGGCTATAGGGATTTCAAAAGAATGTGTAGGATATATTTTGCATGAAGAATTGCAAATGAAAAAGCTTTGCGCAAGATGAGTGCCGCGCTTGCTCACAGCAGATGAAACTCGCATGAAAATTTCTGAACAATGCTTAAAGCGTTTTAACAAGAATAAAACTGATTTTGTGCGTCAATGTATTATATCGATGAGACTTGGATTCACTATTACACACCAGAATCCGAACAGTAGTCAAAACAGTGGACAGAAGCCGGTTGTTCAGCGCCAAAGAAGAGAAGGTCATGGCATCGGTGTTTTGGGATGCTAAAGTCATTTTGTTTATTAATAATTTGAAAAGGGTAAAACAATAACCGGGAATATTAATCCAATCTTTTAACTAGACTAAACGAAAAAATTTGTGAGAAAAGACCGGTTTGCAGAAGAAAAAATCATCTTTCATCACGACAATGCACCTGCCCACAAAGGTGTTTTGGCAATGGGAAAATCAAGGGATCTGCACTATGAATTGTTGGAACATCCACCCTATTCCCCAATTTGGCTCCCTCTGACTTTTGTCTCTTCCAAAACTAAAACTCTTCCTCGTTGGTCAGCATTTTTCTTCGAATCAAGAGGTGATTGCAGCTGTAGAGGGGTCTTTTGCAGATCTTACTGAGAACCACGACAGGGACGGGATAATGGCGCCGGAGCATCGCTGGAACAAATGTATTAGTCTTAAGGGAGATTATGTTGAAAAATAAAAATAATTTTGAAATTATAAATTCGTTTTTACATTGTTAAGCCGAAAACTTTTCGGACCACCCACATAATTTCCCTGTCGGCTTAATTCAAGGAAATTACGATAATTTCATAAGTCTTTCTTGAATACTTTTAGAAAACACGAACTGTCCTCTCACATGTGATATTTGATTCATTTCAACTCATTTATTTTTTATTGCATTTGTCGTTCTCTCGTACTGAAGTCCATAGCCTGCGTTATACATCTGCACTTTTCAGTAATCTATACTTCTTTGGCTCTAACTTTATTTATACCAAATTGGTCACGTATTTGGGGAAAATGGCCGTGGCAATCCCTTTTTCTGTCAGCAACTACAATACCCTCTTTTGTGTGTGAGTCGCACACAGCGGAAGTGACCTCGATAAACAGAGGAGAACAACGATTCGAACAAACAGTGCTGGCTGCTGTTTTTATTTTGTATCGCTTGTGTACTAGGATGGAGTGGGGGGGGGGGGAAGATGTCTATTTTGCTATCAAATATGCCACAGAAAAAGACGACAGTAATGCATTCAACTAGGGAAGGATGTTTACGTTTTATTTTGTTGAGAATAGAACAATAAGTTCGACGGTGAAAAATTTAAATAATCTGCTTCCCAAACAGAAAACACTAGTGATCGTCAGGTGGCGCTCTGGTCTGATTTGCCATTTTTTAAGTGTTTATTTTTCTTTCATTTTTTCTTACTTTTCTACAGCCATCATTAAACTACACGGATAGAAAAAAGTTTAAAATCACAAACATCGTCTTGTAGCCTTTTATCCTTACAAACTTTCTTATTTATATATTTTTTACCTCTTTATCCGACGTTGAATACGTTATATGTGGAAAGAAATCCGGCAGCACTGTCATCATTAAGTGGTAAGGAAATCAGTGTGATATATTTCTTCGGATTAATTAATTCTAATTCTTATCCTATGAGATCACGTTGACTCCATTCGCGTCTTTCTGGTAAGTTCAGTGCTTTATCCATCCACTCATTCCAGTCTCCTAGAGTCAGGATGAAATACAATGCTTTTTCCTGGCGACTTTTTTCTTCCAAATAATTAAGCAAATTTGTTTTTCTTTAAATAATTGCGCCTCCTAATTTTAAAGGAATTTTAAATCACTTCACTTAGAAGTACATCAAGATCGTCTTCAACCAGACCTCCAATTAATCACAAGTATTCAGTTTGCTCTAAAAGATGAGTGCAGCAGATGTTGCTTTTCCCGAACCACTCAACTATTGAAAAGGCAAAGACGTGGCCAATATTGTATTCCATTTCTCATTTTTATTGGTACGTTTTTTCCCCCTCAAATAATTCAACGAATAGCTTAGACGAAGTACAAGTGATCATTAATTATTACTGCCATGGACAGCCTGACATGAAAGAAAGGCTTTATTGGTTAGCTGTTTTTATACTCACTCTAAAGTAATTGATAGAATTTATGTTTGATATTGGAAAAGTAATAAAGACAGGAATGGTGGCTCTCCATTGCTTACCGCTTCATATTCAATTAGAAATCTATAGAGCTGCCTTTCAGCTAAAGTTTAATCTTATATTTTTATTTTATTTCAGTACACAAAGGCGATATTGGTCTCGTCTTCGGAGTTTTATTTGTCTTCAAACGATCGTGTGCTTATAGCGAAAGATAGCAAACAAACTCTATCATCTGAGTTGCACGAATTACAAATAACTTGTAAAGTAACAGTTTTTCGTTCGTTTTAAAAGCGAATAATCATGCACACATCGATCGTATTGGATCTCTTCAACAACCCAGAGTTTCTTGTATTGATCCTGCGTTTATATCTTCTTCCTCGTTTTTGACTATTGACCACAAAATTGCCATTCTTAAACTTCAGAGAAGTATTATTTGGTTAAGACTACTAGAACTGCCAACATTCTCTCAATTCTGTCTCGAGCTCGGTGAAGTTTACCCTCCCCCCCCCCCCTAAAAAAAAATTCAAGTCTACAGACAACATTCTGTTCACGAAGTCTCATCGTAACGGCATTTCTCTTCCCTATTTGCTTTCACAGTGACCCCATTGAGAATGTCGAGTGTGAAGATAAAGGAGAACTTGCTGTACTTTATCGGTTCTTCTACTACTTCCACTAACAAACACGAAGAATGACTGCCCACTTTGTCGTCGAGATCGCTTTTATTAAATTTCGCCGAGGAGGGTGAACAAGAGGCTCATCGAACAATATAATTCAACGTCCAATTACGACTGCAAGCACCATTGACATGGTTTTCGTTTGGTGGACAAATGTCCTTGAATTTCTCATAAATACGTTGAAAGAGTAGATGAAAAAAAAATAATGAAACTGAAAGGATGACATTAAAATAATGAATTGGCTTCTTTCGTTCAAAATCGGATTCGAAGAATAAGATTTTGAAGAAAAATAGCTGTGGATTTTTCTACAAGAATTACAAGAATACTTAAGTATTGCACATAGTAACAAAACATATATTGACACAATACAAACTACACAAGTAACCATTGACGTCATGGAATCAAACTACATGATAACCAGATTTATTGAAGCAATCTACAAGAAAGAAAATCAAGTACACAAAAACCATACGGTGGTATGTACGAATAAAATCTGCTTCATCTTATAGTCCTTATAAGGACTGGCTTAAAGGGGCGAAGCAAGAATGCTTTTCATATTCCCCGTTATCTGTAGCGGACAGTGTATGGATAATGTTATTGAGCTATTATTAAAGCTCTGATCATGGCAGGAGGGTAACAGCAATAGCCGAGCCTCAGTTAGAGCTTCATTAGCTACAGCATTGCTATCCATTACCCTCCAAGGGTATTGGATTGAATGAATCAATCACCGCATCTCACGGTCGATTGATTCATATCATCTCAAAATCTGCTTCAGCTTACCCAACAAATACTTTCTAATATTTAGATACCAAAACTTATATGGTTAATTATTATAACCTAATAAAACTGAAAAATTACGGAAAATATTTTTTCAATTATTGAATTATATGTTATAATAAGTAAATTGCATTCTTATTTTTGATTAATTCTTAACTTTTCACCAAAAAATAAATAACAATCAAGTAACGTACTGACGCACATTATATGTTATTTATATGAATCTTCTTTCATTGTTCTTAGTCATGCCATGATGACTTGATGTGTGTGTGTGTGTGTGTGTGTGTGTGTGTGTGTGTGTGTGTGTGTGTGTGTGTGTGTGTGTGTGTGTGTGTGTGTGTGTGTGTGTGTGTGTGTGTGTGTGTGTGTTAAAAAGTGGTGTAGGCGGAGGGGTGTGAATCGTACAAGATTTAAGGCGAACCAAAATGCATCTCAAACATTAATCCTTGGTCCATTGCTATTCAATTTTTACACGTTAGTGACATTGGGATCTTCAATTGTTTGCTGATGGTGCAAAAATAGACAAGACAATCAGGAATGCGTTGTCATGAGTACGTGTAGAGCAGGGGTCGCCAAACTTCTTTGACCGTCGACCCCTTCAAGAGTTTCTTGACTTTTTATCGACCCCCTCTATTTTACTATTACGTAATTATAACAGAACAAGCGAAAAATACCCTTATGCGTTTTTAGATTGTTTATTTTATAGTTACAGTGTTTATTGTATGTATAACATAGTATATATTATTATATTACTATTACTACTACTATTACTATCACTAGTAATATCGCTAGTATTACTAGCGATATTAATAAACTACTGGTATTAATATCACTGGTATTAAAACCAGCCCTGCTCAACTCTTCAACATAGAGAAGTTTAGTTCGTGAATGAATAACGATTGAATTATAATATGTATGTTGATGAATTTTAGAACATTAACGATCACTTGTATGTCGATGTGCAAAAATGAGACTGGGATCGAATACGTGTAAGTATAAGTAAATAAGCAACCGCGCACGTGTTGCAATCTCGCTCCCGCCGCGCCGGCAGGGTAGGAACTACACTTCCGTTTATTGGTAAATACGTCATTTTGGCCTACTTGATTGGCCTCAGTAACTATTTTCATGACCTTGCTCATTCTTACAAGTCCTATTCATGTGACTGTTCCCACGATTCACTCTTAATTGCGTTGTCATTCAGGATGGAGATAATCCAAGTTAACCGAATTAAATATTACCGATACAATGATGTCTTATATTTTTCTATCGACCCCCCAATCAACCCCTGAGCCCGAATCGACCCCTAACAATGTTATATCTATCACTTTGGCGACCACTGGTGTAGAGTGATTTGAATAGGCTGGAATTCTGGAAAATGGCAGTTCAATGTCAGTAAATGTAAGGTTGTGCACTTTTAGTGTAATGCGGATATCCAGCGTATTATATAGACGGGATTAAGGGAGAAGAAACGGATTAGACATATAGCAAAGACTGAGGTACAACTCAGAGAATAATTGTAATACTAAAACGAACCATGACATGTAAAAGCTAGGAAGTCATTTTTGCCTCTTTACATGGCCTTGATAAGACCTGACTTAGACTATTGTGAGCAATTCTGGTTTCCAAGGTGATGCAGATATAGTGGAGAGGGTGCAAAGGAGAGATAAAAATGATATCGGGATAAGGAATGTTGATATGACGAATTTCAACCAAAACATAGTTGCTCCTGTAATTATTCTCTTGGAGAAAGAAATTGAAAATTAATTTTTCTTGGGATTCGAAAAAAAAAACTAACATCATGTATGCCAAACTCTTTCAGTTGTTTTATTGTGCTACTCTAAACAAATTAAAATGCATTTCTGTATTGATAATGCTATCAAATTATTTCGATGTTAGTTTCTGGTAAGTTTTATTTTTAAAATTTAAAAAAAAAACTAAAATAATATTATTAAATTGATTTTTAAAGTTTTTTTATTATTTGTTTTAAAATATTATTGTTAAAATTCGCATTTTTTTTTCTTTTAGAAAACTATTAACCTATTTTGTTAATCATATTTGTCGCTTTGTTGCCACAAATTAAATTGTCAAATCGCCCATCAACCTAATTTCTTCGTACACCTTTATCCAACCTACAAAAAAGCACTCAACGTCTTTATCCACATAGAAATTTCTCACCGCCAGAACCCTTCACGCTTTTCGCAAGAAGAATGGCTGTCAATAACAAAAGAAATAGAATCTATAGATTTTAATCACTGGTGATGAATTACTGCAAGTGGATTCGTGTGCCACTCTCCTAAGCACTGTTGGAATCTGATTAATAGGCTGTCACCAAGTTGTCGTTTAAGTTCTACATCACCAGTATTTAATCTTGGAACACGCTAAACACGTTTGGGTTTTGTTATTTAATAATGACCCCGAGATTATTAATTCAGGAAGCATCTAATTGATATTAGACTCTTAGCCACACCCCACTCTCAACGGACAAAGGTTACAAATCCACCCAGATTCATTTTCTCTACATATTGGATAATGAGCAGGGATTTCAGCGAAGCTTTCAATCATACGCGCACTTGCCAGTTAACCCACATGCTCAATGGAGAATATTAGCATCTTTAACCACACCTTCTATCACCTAAATTGTCGAAGCTAAAATACCAACATCTGTGTCTACACTATTTTTAGTTGTATCACTTTCGGGATACGAAGCTATGTAGTTTCCTTCAGTTTCCGTTAGGGGCGCATATTTCAAATTCATTATTAGAAAGAATCTGTTGGGAAAGCTGAGATTTTGGATTAGAACTCTCGCATTAGTAATTTCTCTACTTCCTTCACAAGATTCTTTAGCACTGTAACGATCAGTTTTGATTTATTTCATAAATCCGACTTCTTTCTGCAGAAAGTTCCAAGTAGCTAATTAAAATTTCTTTTTGTTAGCAAGAGAAAAAAGAAATCGGCCACCCTGAAAGAAGGTGCAACATATTGTTATTTGGTTGTATTCTTAAATTAAAATTCCTCTTTACGGGTGGAAGTAAGTGGTGTTACTTTAGATTAAATTCCACACAGAAAGAACGAAGGACGTAGAAATTTACATGTAATTTGTCTCGCCCGTTGAACCAGTTTTTTTTTTTTTTTTCTGTCGGTAAAGAAAAACAAGAAAAACAGCAGCTAGGATGGAAAATTTTCACTCTGTTTGTTTACAAAAGGCTAGCAAGAAAAGCAATTCTCTGATTCAAGCGAAAAAGAAGACCGAGAGAGAGAGAGAGAGAGAGAGAGAGAGAGAGAGAGAGAGAGAGAGCTATATAGCTTACATATGCCCCCCCCCCACCCCAGCCTAACTCAACTCCGTCATTCCCGGCAGCTAAAAATGAATATTTGAGAAGCTAAACGCAGAGCCAGTGCTGAATATTGCGCACTTCGGTGATTGTTTTCATCATCAGCCATATTTGTGTCGTCAAGTGTGCTTAGATAGCAAGCGATGCATAGAAAGACAGATGCCTTACACGTGTTGCATCTTATACACCGCTTCACAAACTCTAAAATTGAATTTTGAAGATTTACCAGAAAAGTCTGCTAAACTAATGAATTAACAACTACGATATTAAGACACCAGGTGGCGGAGGAAGCAGTCCACTTGGCTAGAATCAGTGTTCGACGCTTTACGATTCAAATGATAATATTAGAATTTACTTTTAAATTCTAATGCAGTATACAAATTATATAAATTTTTCTCACCAAATAAATTATACCAAAGGTATAGATTTGATATAACTAACATAATTTCACTTTATGACAGCAAATTGATAACATGTATCCATCAGTACAATTAAACATTAAACAGTAAACTAGCAGTATACAAGACAGTGTTCAAACTAGTTTAAAGTTATGGATCTGAGAGTTGGGTTAGAAATAAAGCACGTGATCAAAGAGACCATGGATATGAGAGTTTTGAAGTTGACATTGTTAACATTGCGAAACGTCTGTGCAGGACTAATCTAAGATGGTACTGTTACTTAAACAGAATGGCAGATGAAAGGTCTCAAAACACGTGTTTAATGCATTTTTTAGGAGAAAAATCCAGAGTAAGATCAAGGCCTAGGTGGATTAATTCCTTCAGAAGTGGCTTAGAAGAATGAAATGTTAGTTACTACAATTTGGAGGAAAATTATTGATAGGAGATTATTACCACTAATAATAAAATTTATTCATATAGTGTTGTCATAGTAACTTGAACATCCCTTGAGTGTACATACCAGGAATCCGATGAGGCTATTTTTTTTTAAATTCCTGCACATAATAATAATAATAATAATAATAATGATAACGTCTCACGTTCAAATTTCTATAGAGATTCATTCAGCTAATTGAAATAGGACTTTTACTTACTTGGTCAACCAAAATTGATTTATTCTTTGGATGTGTAATAACCGATTCTTATCACATGTATTGTTACTTTTACTATTTAAGATCATTACTTATACGAGTTTCTATGTTAAATTTTATCTAGTAAAAACTATGAAAATATTAACAAAAATATTAATATTAAATTATATTAATAATATTTAATATACTTTATTATTATATTAAATATTACATTATTTAATATATTTCATAAATAATTAAATAATTAATTATAAATCTTTTTATTCAAAGATTTTCTTAGATTATAAAAGAACACCATTTTGTTTTTTGTATATATTTACATGATAACACACCCCCTTTTATTTCAATCTAATACTGGAAATCAGTTTTATTTTTTGCCACTTGAAATTACATTGGCTGATTACTTAATTACGATGAAAGGACAAGCGTACCGTAGTTTAATAATTTTAAGTGATTTATTAATTTTATTTATGTTTATGTTATAGTTTACATTAGTTTTTATGATTTTTTTTTGTTAACTTCAAGCAGTAGGTTTGAATAACATGAAAATACTATCCTCGAAACTACACCTATATATGAAAATGGAATTCTTCCTATTTTGTTAGTGCTTTTAGGGAAGTTTTCAGTGTGTGTAAATAAGAAGCACACTTTCATGAAAACTTGTTACTTTATACTTCAAAAGACCCAAACTCACCCTACCCCCCACTTTTGCACCTCAGGGAATGCATAACGTAAGAAACGCGAGTTTTACACGCTGGTAAATAGTCACTCAAAACAGGAGAAAAAACGTCTTTCAGGACAGGTAAACACATCACCTCAGCGTACTGGGAACAGCGATAGCCGAAGATAAATTACAACGCCGAGATTTCTTTCGAAACATCTCCCGCCTGGAGTGCGTAACCTGTTCTGTTATTCCGATCGAGGGTATTTCTCTGTGGAGTCATTTGTAGAGCAAAATCCGCCCGAGAAAACACACAACAAATTTGGTTTTGCTTACACTTTGAGAACGATTTTTCTTATTTTACCCTTCTTTGTGTAACCTGAAGAAGTCAACAAGCACATGATGAAATAGCACCCTTTGATGGACACTCACTCGCCTTGAGTATGGAGGCCACTGCAGAATATCCACGAAACCACGCGCGCGCTTGTGTTCGCCAAGTGAACAATCCTCGATCCTCATATTATTACATCTTGCGATATGGGCAATAACCTCATAATCTTACTTGTATTTGATCTTATCAGTTGAAAGCATATCTGAGTGTTATACATTTTTCTTCGTTCACTAGAATATGTCATTCTACATACGACGCATCGTTTTAGTTCTTCTTCTTCAATCTAATTCGAATAGCTTCTCTGTAGATATCCCGAAAATGTTATCCAAAGAGGTATCCTTATTTCTCCCATTTGTTCACCTCTGTCTATAATTTCCCCAACGGATTATAGGAATTTCCATTACGTACGATTTATTTTATTTTATTTTTTTGGTTAGATGGGTGAAGCAAGAATGCTTTTCATCTTCCCGTTATCTGTAGAAGAAAATGTATGGATAGGATAATATAGGGCTATAAGCTCTGATCATGGGAGGAAGGTAACAGCAATAGCCGAGCCTCAGTTGAAACTTCTTTGGCTACAGCATTGCCATCCATTACTCTCCCTGGTACCCATTTTAGTCGCCTCGTACGACACATGAGCTACAGTGGGAGCTATTCTTATCCCGGCCACTACATGGGGGTATGAAAAACATATATTTTACTTTTTTTTTGGCTATATGTGCTAAGGAAGAATACTTTTCATATTCCCCCTTATCTGTATTCATTAGCTACAGCATTGCCATCCATTACTCTTCCCGGGTACCCATTTTAGTCGTGTCGTACGACATGTATGGGCTACAGTGAAGCTATTCTTATCCCGGTCACCACACGGGGTATACTCACGTACGTTTTAATGTGTCTAAATTTTTCTTATACTGATAATTGCTTATAAACAAATTGGTTTGCTTTATTCTGTATTCATTTCTTGAGTAAATCTTAAGTATACTAAAATAAATAACAATTTAGCAATATACATTTAAACGGTTATATTTATTATTTATTTATTTTCTAAATAAGTATGAATGTATTAATCCATACGTCTATTATCTGCTTTGAACAAAGTGCGAAGGGGTTTGCCAAATGATCAGTCACTATCATCGCTTCTGATTTCTATAGTTGCGCCTGAATTCACGTCCTCTAGGAGCCCTTCCTTCCTTCATCGTTTACAAGGACATTAACGTATTCTCTCACATTCACATTCAGTCTTGAAGATGATTTCGTCTAAGTTTCTTTCTTTGTCATTGTGAAGTTCTTCATACATTCCTTATTTAATTTTATTATTTCACTTCCTTTTCGCTAAGAACAAAAGTTTATATTTTCCCCTATTTCCAAGTATCGCTCCATGACTTCCATATTTTTGTATTTTCAATAGTTCTTTTATTTAATTTTTTTTCAGGTCTTAAAAGAGTTTATTATTCTGCCATTCACTTGTCAACAGAAAGAAAGAAAGCCTTGATCTTATCTTTCCCTAAAAAGGAAGAAAAAATCAGGCCATCAAACTATCGTCCCACTGCTCTCACCTCAATACGTTCGAAAGAAATGGAAAGGATCATTAACGGGGGTCAATTACTTCACTACGAACCTTGTAGACCCACTAATTATCACACAGCAGATCCTCTAGCTAACCTTGCCTACATTTGGACACAGCCTATGGAGAAGTTTGGAGAAACACTAACGTGGTCGCACTTGCTGCTTCCAATATTCTCTCTCTCTATTTCTTTGTAAATGTTTCGGTTCGGTACTCAAGAGCTCTGCGCGTTTATTTTCACTTTTCGTCCCATCAATGGCCTTCTTTCGCTAACCTAAAACCCAATCCATAGTTTTGTTGACGAGTACTTCCTATTCCTTATCTTCATTCCCGAAACTTTGTAATCCTCAAAATGATTCAATCTACAAGGTTCTCCATAACCACTATCTTAAACACTGATCTCCTCACCTTTCTCAAGTGGAGTGAGGATAATCTAGTTAATTTCTATGCTCTCAAACAGTGGTGGCCAGTGAAAATTTTAAGTGGGGGTGTTTCATATACAAAATAAAAAATAAAAAATCTCTTTTTCTTAATCAGTAACGAATTTATTAATAAATAAATTTACATATTAAAAATTGCTTTATTAAAAATATTTCATCCTCACAACGAACAAACACCAATAATAAAAAGTTTCGTATCAATGGCAATGACAAGCGCATACGAATATCGGCGTTAGATCGCAGTGTATTTGTTTCGTAATCTAAAGCGTTAATCGAACAATTCCAATTATAAATTATTAAATCAATGTCGAAACATAAGCTGTAACCTTTAGCATGCTGTATTGAATTTATATAATGTTGTAAGCATTGTTATTATTTATAAGCGCAAACAAAATTTAATTTTTTCATTTTTTCCTTGGGGGTGCTGCAATGCTTATGTACGAGCCGCCACTGCTCTAAAAACGCACTACTTATTTCTTGGAAGAAATATTTTACGTTACTCTTCTTACCTTTTCTAAGCTTCAGTTCTCTGCTCAAGAACAGCTCTTCTTGGGGAAGACATGCACAGTAATAGCTTATGCGGTCATAAACACATCGCATCTTTCAAAAACACATCGGCAAATTCCTTCCTTCTTCCTAATCAGTTATTTATGCACGACAATATTGAGTTACAGGTGCATTGTGGCCTTTTTTGTGTGAGATTGATATTAAAAAGAGCTGAGGTCTATTACGAAAATAAGGAAAACAAATGACGCTGAAACTGACGCCACTGCATGGCTATCCCGAACAGAATAAACCAGCTAATCTTGGCAAACTTGATTACTCAAATTCCCCTTCGGGATAACAAAAAATATGCATTCATTTTGAGGCGTAAATAACTTGAAAATATCACAGTGTACACAAAATAATCAAAAATTCTGAAACGTGGATTTAGTAGCGAGTATTAGTGGTGTGCTCAACAGAATGGCGATACACAGCATTCCTTATAGTGGAGGAATTCAAATTCTTCGTCTCATATCTGGAGAAATGCTTCCTGAACATATACATCTTAACAACGCCCCGAATCTGACAAAAAAATCACAGATTTCTGAGATTTGCTAACTCTCTATCCTTCTAAAATATCTTTCTGTCCCTCTAGGAGTCTTCTATGAAATCTACGGATGCAGGCCTTAGGTATCTCGGTTTCGATTCCACATCTACAACACTAAGCTCTGTGGCTTATTTGAAATACGAGTGCGTGCCCCATAAAGCTGTTGATCAACAGTTTTTCATACATAGTTGTGTAATACTTGGATATCCTCTCCATGATTACATCACAACAATCTTACATTGAAATAGCTAAATTAATCTTTGATTTTCTTAAATGTTATTCTGTAACAATGGCATATGTTAATTTATTCTCAAACAAGAATTAATTAATTAATTAATTAATTAACTCATAGATCTTAGTCCCAGTTCTTCGAGTTTCGCTTACTGGAAGTTAGACATCAAAAGATTTATATCTCCTTCATTATTAAGAATTAATTTGTTCACTTTATGAGGCGAACGAGTATTTTCCACGTACAACACTGGTATTTATTGAGTCATCAATATCATTCAGATTCGGTTGTTGCATGTAATTGGGGCTTACAAACATTTAAGTTAGCATCCACCTCAAAATTGCTTCGTCAAGATTTTGTAAATAATTTTGTAACTTATTAAACAATTTTAAAATTAATATGAAGATGTAAATATTATGCATGCAGTTTCTAATACAATTGTTGAAACTGTAATCAATGCAAATGTTATTGCAATTTCATCGTGGTATCCTGTAACTCATCTTAATATGCATTTAATTTCCCACTTCTTAATGTATATTTCTGCATTCTTAAAGACCACAATATTATGCAAAAAAAATAGATAACTTAAACCAGGAAGCCTCTAAATGTGGCTTAAAAATAAACAGGAAAAAGACAAAAATAATGAAGATAAACTCTGAACAAAATCTAACTTTTAAAATAATAGAAGAATAACTCGAATAGATAAACACTTTTGTATACCTGGGATCAGTGGTAAGTACCACAGGAGGAACTGAAGAAGATATAAAAAGCAGAATACAAATGTCTCAAAGTATCTTCAATACGATGGTAAAACATATGGTGAAGTATAGAATTAAACATAAAAACTAAAATAAGACTTTTCAACACTAATGTTGAAAAACCGTTCTACTATATAGATCAGAAACCTGGAAATTAACTAAGGAAAATACAAAAAAAAAAAAAAATCAGCTAACGCCTTTTTATTCCCGTATACGGGAGTATGCGAGGCCATTTAGCCCTATCTGACTTTTGGAGACTGAGTGGGCAGATCAATCTCCACTGGTACCAATCAGAGATAGATGGCCCAAGGCTATCACTAATTAAGCGGTACACAGTGAAGAGAGACGGCTCAAATGTGCCGCCATCTCGTGGTCCCTAACCATAACACAATATATTTAATGTCTGAAATAATGTGGGTTCTACGGTCGCTTTTTTTAAGTTTACGGGACGAAAAACCCGCTTGCCCGTGCCAGAGATCGACTAACTCGGGAACCGGTCGAAAAAAGGCTTAGAAAAATTTCCTCTAGTCGCCGACTAGACTCGAAACCAAATCTTCCTTCGTGCGGCCAAGCGCCGTAGTGTGCAAACGCCACATCCACTGAGCTACACAGGCTCTGAGCTACAAGGAAAATACAAACAAAGAAAAATATTGGGACTATACTAGGTAGATAAAATTTGAAATATGGCATTATGGGAAAGAACAAACTAAACCAGTGTCACAACAGAAATAAAAAAGGAAAAATGGAAATGGATTGGACATACTATCAGAAATCCTGATAAAGACATAGCTAGGACAGCCATGGTATTAATGGAACCCACAGGAAAAAGGAAAATGGGTCGCCCCAAGATGACCTGGAGGAGACAGACCTAGATAGAGATGAAGAGGATAGGGAGATCCTGGAGTGAACTTAAGAGGGAGGCAGCAAATAGAGTCCGATGGAAAACATTGACTGAGGTCCTATGCTCCGCAGGAAGTGAAGAGGATAAGTAAGTAAAGACCACAATAAAGATTATAATGTTTTAAATTTATTATTGTTATTATTATTATTTAAGTACTAGATATTTTGATATTTTTTTATTTCCAAAACAATTTTCAGAATTCAATTGGAATAGAGTAACACCCTTTATACTTTTGAATAGATTTTTTTATATTATTGAATTAAGTATTTTTCATACTGTAGCTGAGATTTATACAACGGCCGGTTATGTAAGGGCGGTTAATCTTTGGTTTTTCCTTGCTAACTATAGTGGAATTTGTCTGCTGTTTATAATGTTTACTAATTTAACATAGTTTTGTTACCAGAAGTGGTTAGGGTGTTTAGTATGAAATAAGTGTGAACGATTTCCGCTCAAATCATCGATACATGTGACCCATTAATTTTCATAGCAAACGTCCAACGATATTGATAATTCACTGGGTTATGGATGTTTTTTTTTTATTTCTATTTGGATATGTTCAAGACCTTACATACTTAGCATTGTCTTGTGTGATATAAATCTTTGAATTTCCTGTGATGGTTGGGCTGCGTGGAGAAGGAATGTTATGTAACACACAGGCTTCGCTAGGGAATTATATGGATACTATTAGTTTATTAGATTCAGATTCTAGATTGATGTTTAAGATCAGTTATTTTTTTCTTCTGGTCAAAGAGGAGGCTATTTTTTTTTTTTTTTTTTCAAACTGTCGAAAGAAGAATTACACACGTGAACAGTGCCTGGTTTATTTTTATTACTTTTACTAATTTTCTCACCATGCCCCGGTTACAACATACTAATTCTTCATTGTTTTCATAAAAGGGATCTCAGTTCATCTTCCCTTACTCTCAATAATGCATAAATCAACAGGATCAGTTCTTTTTGCTTGGACAGACCCACTCTTCTCCAGCATAAGCACATCATCACATCAACTGCTTTTTTATACTCTCAAAACTGCATTCATTTTCGCTTGAGAAGCTATTTTACACGTACCCAGCTATTAATCCTATACAAATCTCAAATCCTTAGAATACTGTTCACACATTTGGAGTGGTGCACCTAAGACATCCTTAAAACTTCTTGGTGCTGAACTTCCTCCTCTGTTAAAAAAAACAAGAGGAGCAGCTGCTCAACATCTCTTTCCTTACAACTACAAGACATCGAACTTGCTTCTCCTCATCATCGTTTATTCCATGTACCGATGTTCTCTGAAGAAACAGTCTTATTCATAAAGTGTTTCCCAACAACTACAACCTCCAGCAGTTCAAGAATAACGTCAACAGATTTCTTCTTCCTCAATCCTGAACTGCCACCCACACTTGACAATCTTAAGTTCTTCTGCCTCCTGCCTCTCGTGTATGGGATAAATATACATAAAAAGCACAGTATTAAATGCGATTGTTATACATTTTGATCATTTAAAATGATTATAAATGTAACACTATTTACAGTTATATTAAAATGTGTTCAAACGTATTATATTAAACGCATTAAAAGTATAAACTATTTAAAGAAACACGTTTAATATCTTTTATATTTGGCGTTATAGGCGCACACACACACACACACACACACACACACACACACACACACACACACACACACTATAATATGTTGCGTAATTCTCTCTCTCTCTCTCTCTCTCTCTCTCTCTCTCTCTCTCTCTCTCTCCCTCTCTCATTCCTCTTCTGATCTAAAAATAACAAGCAAATTGCTATTGAAAGACGAAATAAAAAAATTGAAGAATCGACTCAATTTTTGAGCTGACAAAATATTAAACCATAGTTTATCATCATCATCATTTTCTGCTAATGTACCCTCAATGGAGGCACACCATATTATGACAGCACTACATAATAACTTTACATTATTACTAATTTCCTACTAAACATTTTTCTTAGAAATGTGCTAATTGGCAGCACACCAATACTACGAGATCTTACATTTCAAAGATTTTGAAATTTATATTTAAAAAAGCAAAAAAAGTAGAGCACTCAAAGCCCTAAAAATCTCATGAGCTAGAAATCAATCCTTTTTTTTTTTGAACTAACACTCTTTCTTTAGACACTCCCGATATATTTATCGGGAGTGTTCGCCATCATTTGAATTTATTATTTTCTTTGGAGCAATATCACTCTACATAAAGGTATTACCAGTGACGGATATTTAAATCATGTTTTAGACTTTCAAATCATAACGCTGTCCTCCAGTGATGACAGAGGATAACCAACTCAGTTTCAATGTAAGTAGAGTATCTTCCTAGCGTATTTATCACGAAAAACTCACCCCCCGCCCCATCATATCACTTCTTCTTACTGTGGATAAAACCCAGACGATCTTCATGGAAGTCGCTTCTTGGATTAACGTTTACAGACTCTCTGGAAACAAACACATCGCATTAGTGACTGCCTCAGCTTCCCAGAGGGGTCATTTATCTTCGGTTAGTTTGTTACTTCCCTTCTGAACGACTACTTATTCTACGCAAATGAAAGAACAGCATTCTGTTATAGTCTATTAAACCCTCCACGAAAATCTATGATTAGACTGACTTATTGATGACGCCCCCCCCCTTTCTTCTCTCACATACAAATGGTCTGTTTGCGTTTCTCATTTCAATATTTTTTCATAGACACTGCCCCTCAATTCCTCCATTTTAAACCGGTGTACCCTAATAAGTATTTTAAAGGTCTTTGAGCAACTGTCACTAAAGTTCATATTAATGGTAATCAACATTCGGAATCAGTTTTCGTCCCCTTAATTTTGATATTATTTGCATATCTTTAAGGAGGACAAAAACCAACACATCGGTAGCCACTATTTGTTGACTGCATTCATATAACAGTAATCTCCAGTCAACATACTACTATGGTTCTTTTGTTGACTAAAAGGAACAAAACATTTGTGGTTAAAACATAAAGTAAGACAATAAAACAAAACAAACGCGCCTGGTATCATACGAAGTCTTGTAGCACTCAGCAATTATTTGTAAACTAGTTCGCAAACGACCTTCTTGAACTCAACTAGTAGTTGTAGTATGATTTGACATACGGTTTGACAATGAGTAATGTTATATTTTTGAACCGGTAGACTACACGTTTGCAATAAACTGTAGCATAGATTTGTAAATCTGCTTAACAAGAATTTTCTCGACAAAAAAAAAAAAAAAAAAAAAAGGAAAAAAAAAGATTGGTGTGACCTTGTTTATCAAAGACCTGAAGAGGCTCTTAAAATGTCTCGAAGGTACCCATAAAATCTCACATGAGATTAAAGACAAACAGACGGACCCACAAAGTGATCATCTTAGTAGATACTTATCCATTGAGTCAAGCGAATAAATGGTTAGATAAGTTTCGCTGAATAGATAAGAACCTACTAAGAAGGTCACTTTGTCAGTTCGTCTGTCTGTCAGTATATAGCAGCTATGTTCAAGCTGGACAGATTTTGATGAAAATTTGACGTAGTGATTTTTTACTTTTTTTTTTCCGATTTCATTATTTTCGTAGTTATTTTAACTATGATATCCCATTGTTACAAAAGGTTACAAACTGTTTTTTTTTTAACTCATAAAATTAATTGGTTGAATCCTTTGCTAGCGTTACCGACAGAATAATGTCCCTATATAAGGAGTTGTTAATCACGCGAAATAACATTGTATTGTTTTTTATTTAAAACTTGCACAAATTCCAAATTTGTTTTGTTACAGGAACGAAGTCGATTCGAGAAAAATGCTGCGAGTTCGCTTCTAAGATTTCGTTCATTAACGCGCGCGCTGTTTGTATTTTATTTATTTTTTTCTTTACTCGTTGAAGACGCCATCATCTTAATATCATTGCAACGGTAATTGCATTCATAATTCTTATACCTCCGTGATTATAATTTTCGAGCCTCCCTCTGCCACACATATTCACAGCATTAATTTTATCTTCTTTCTTTCTTTTTTTTCTCCTCTCTCTCACATGATTCCCTTTATTTAAATAACTTCATTCCTGCGCTTATAATTACGTGCAGTGAGTTTATAGAAACCAAATTTTTATCAGCTTCCAAAGAGGCAAACAAAGTTTATTGGAACAAATAATTACTTTCTGCGTGGTGAAATGCTTTTATTTACACACTGGAATTCTTCGGAAGGACTTTGCGGTAAGAAGTTAAAGCGTCCGTCAAGAAAAGGTCACGCGGAAAACTAAACAAGTAATCGATTGAATCTCGGGAGATCACAGAGGGCAGCTCTGTCGACTGAAGTTTTCAAAGAGGTTCGCGATGGGTCTTGTGTTTGCTGTGTACACTTCAAATCAACATCAACATGCGGATTATTAGCATCACAGACATACGTTAAGGTTGATTTCTGACCTCTTTATTAATATCTTCTGCCTGCTGGCATTCTCCTTTCTTTTAATTCGAGATCGTATCCAAGGAATTTGTATAGGCTTGGTATATATTGGCTTAATTTCGCATTTTGCTAACATCTTTCTGCCTCGCTATCCCGATTTCAATAACGAGATCCAATTTGCCTCAGAATATTCAAATGAAAAGATAGAACCATGAATGACCAGTCGTAGGTAGTTCCAAATTCTAAGAACTCGCTGTCGCTACTGACAAATTAATTCCATTTCTGTTTACTTGTTCAGTCTAATGTTTTTCAATGCTATGCAAGATGTTTTAAGGGCTTTGAAAAGTTGATCTGCTTACGAAATACTTTGTTGGGAAGCAAAGGGGAACCACTGGCAACTGATGTCCTGTTTAGTCGGAGCACCTGTCTTTAATGATTCGACTTCACCTTTCTCCCATCATTAACTCTCAATCTGTAAAGAGATTGAGAATTCCAACAGTTAAGTCACATACTGGAGACCACCATTGTAACAACAATCGAAACACGTACTCATCCACTAAAATTATTTAACCTCAACAGGATAGCTTGTACTTTTCCACATTCACAATGGCTTCCTTATATTCTACTGATCCTTTTTATTTATTTATTTTTCTCTGTCTCCATTGCTCACACAAAAACAATAATAGCATATGGAAAAAGCCAGATTATATATGATCATGAAATGTCACAATAAATTTCATGAACTACACATATTGTAATTATTACAATAATATCCAGAACATGTTACATAGGAAAAGTGGATATTAAAGATCCAAGATTATTTCAAAGTCGAATGTTTGTAGAAACTTATGAAAGTTTCTTAAATTTGACCTCAGAGCTTTCAAGAATACAATTCTCGGCATCGGAGTTGCCTTAGCTTGCACTACTTAAAATAATTTGACACGCCATAACATGTCTCTTGTAGACAATGAATATTGTTTGGTTTCGAATGATATTTGTAAGCCATACAATATCAGCAACATTAATACCAGCTATCAATAATATACTTATAATTTTATAAAAAACTTTTTTATTCTAAATATAGATGAACATTAAAATAATTATATTAAGTTTTCTTCGATTTTGACTAAAATAAATACATATGCACAAAGATACCTTTTTATTTTTCTATTTTATGTTATATATATAAAATTTATATAATTTTTCTGTATTTTTAATTTATTGAATATTTATTGAATATATTGAATAATTTATTATGGGATAACTTGGGATATTCACCGAATTTTGAATAATTGATTATGGAATAATTACTTAACTTGGGGTATTCACCGAATAATTTTGGTGAATGTGATTAATAAAAATAAAAACGAAAAGTTTAATATTTAACTAAATCGATGGTGATTATGCATACTTTCAAATCATTACTAGTTAATGTGATAAATCAAATCCAGATATGATAAATATAAAAAATAAATAAATAATCATTTTTTGCAATACGAATTGTTTATCAAGACGACTTTATTAATTCCATTGTATTTAACTTAGGTAAAATTATGGAGGCAAAATTTGATAAGTAAACAGTGGATACGACATTAATTTATTAATAAAATGTCAAATAATCAAGACACAAATCATACTTTCTTATTTACATCAAACTTTTAATTTTTTTTAATAATCGACTGGCGTTCTCTTTTTTTAACCTTTTTTTTTTTTTGATTAAGTTGTGTTATCTCAGTTCTTAGTTCTAAATATCTTTCTCTCAACAGAAAACAAGTTCGCAGCCTTTTCTGAGATGTAGCCTTCTATACATTAAATTGCTGTTCCATTTGTTCTACTTTAGTTACATCTATTTTAAAAGGGACAGAAAAAATTATAATCCTCAACAGAGCAGTTGTAAAATCATTCAGTGAATTTCACTATTTTCAGTTCTGTTGTTTATCTGATAACGAGGTTATATAACATATATGGAAGGACTCAGTTGTCCTTATACTCCAGGACAACCAAACCCTTGATTCAGTTGTCCTTGAGTCAACCGAGTGGAAGTTAAAGGTCCAATTTTTTATACTGTCTACCCAGTTTATTCTAGGTCTGCACTTTTTCGAGTTCCTGGAATAAATCCTTCAAGAACTGGAATTGGAAAACCATTAGATCTGCTGATATGACCAAACCAGTTGTTTCCTTCGAATCTTAGTTATGACCAGGGGCGAATGCTGGTTTTGAAATTTGCGCTTGCTCTTGTTATCATTCAGGGAGTGAGAGGCGTGATTGAATTCTGATTAACGGAATAATGAATTACTGACCATTTAAAACTATATATTTAGAAATTTATGTACATTTAATCATACAAATACAACATTTATTTTACAAATGATATTCTATCTTTTTCACTTTAGCTACTTGAATACAAATTCTACCCTACGGTTCTTCTTTATGAACTGGTCAATAACCATCGTCATAAAAAGTTGGTTGTAACTTTTTAGGTTACAACCAACTAAGAAAGAATGATTTTTTGTCTTACTTCAAAATTTATGATGCGATCAGTGTACGGTATCTCTCTAGGAGTCATCTATAGCCTCATTTCAAATGTCAACATAAAAATTTAAATGTTGACTATCTGTCCACAGTGTTTTAGTTTTTGAAGTGCTGCTGTTCTTTTTGCAATTTCTGTTCTAAATACTGTCTTGATCTGCCATCTTTATTAAAGATATTGTCAAAGTATTTAAACTGATGAGCTTATTTTATGGGTGTATCTTCAAGTAGGATTTTTTCAGTTTCTGCTACAGTCCTTCCTTCTTGGTCAAAGGCAGACAAATTGTCGTTATTTTTGAATTTGGGGTGCATAGAGTTAAAGTACATTTTTTTAAGAGCTAACTTTCTGGAGATTTTCTGAAGATCTGATTTGTTTTCCTCTAAGAGATCAACATCACCAGTCAACTTTAGATGGCTTATTCTTCTTGAACCTTCTTCAATATTGTAATTTCTCCAGGTCCTGGTTTATACCATATTCAAGGAAGCAGTTAAATAACATTGAGGATAAGTTGCATTCTTGTCTCACTCCACTGGAAAGCGAATGCTGTAGATTTTATACGTTAATAAAAACTCAGTTTTTATTAAGTGAGTCGTTCTTAACAGGACAGTGGATAAAGTTGGAGAAAAAAATCCATCCTTGTGGATCCTCGGGGTAAAATGAACTTTGTTCCAGAACTTTTGTACATGTCTGTAGTTCTCTGGATTTCATCGTAGATGTCTAGCAAACTATTGAAACAGACAGGCTTTGACGACTTGAAGCTATATATATATATATATATATATATATATATATATATATATATATATATATATATATATATATATATATATATATATATATATCCCAAGTATCTCTTGAATTTCGTATCCATAACTCGAGGATAAGGTGGTTACCCCTATGGCTATAATTATTCTTTTGTCTGCATATTGTGTGTTTCTACTGAAGTTTATTATTATTTCGTGACGCCTCCAGGGAGTCCAAAGACTCATCGAGGGAGGGCACTAACTCTATAACTTTCTGTCTCAACCACTCAATCCACCAACTACAGTGAACCGCAACTGCACCAACGCCATCTACCACCCATCACCACTGCCACTATTATTTTCAGAGCTAATCACAAACATCCATGCGTACGGCGGGATTCGAACCCGCAGTCTTTTGGCTGGAGAGCAGATACGCTAATCACTCGGGAAACTAGGCCGGATTAGCCGACTTATTATTAAGAACGAGCCTCCCTAGCTCAGTCGGTATAGACGAAGCCATTTAGTGGGAAAGACCAAGGTTAGATTCCCGTCAGTGAGGAGCCTTTATCTGAGATGAAGTCTCTCACGGATGTAGGGGTTTTTCCACTCGGAAACTCGGGTTTTTCTTCCCCCAGAATAGGCAAACCGGGCCCCTTAAACACACGCATCTAAAGACATAGGACACACTGGGAGGCATAGGACCAACCACCTTTTCTTCGGGACGGGTATGATTTGAAAGGGCTAAGGACAGCTCCGTAACAGGCCACTAGGCCTAATACGTAAAAAAGGAAGAAGAAGATTATTTGCAAGAATAATCTGGCGCAACACAACTCGCAACAGTTTGTAAAACACTTCTCTGCAGTACTAATACTGTATATCAGTTGTTTATCAGAGTAAACGTATTAATTAATGTCAATTAGCCATAATTAGAAACACGAATTGTAATATGTTTGTTCAGTTGGCCAAAACATATCAGTAAGTTAAAAAATCTCTTTTAATGAATAACTTGTTTTTGATTATGAAGATGTTTATTTCAATTAAAAAACCACTGTGCCACTGAGGATCCGATTTTTTTTTTTTTTTTTTTTGAAAAGAATGAATTTCGAAAGGACACTCCATTTATCATTTTTCATTAAGACGTGACTACTTCTAACTTCAATCTACATGAATTAATCAGTGGAAGTGCAGTCGACTTGTTTCCTGGAAAAGTTGCTCAATTAAAAGAAAGCGCGAGGTCCCTAAAAGAAGCTTCACATCAAAGAGGGGATTATCAACCTCGGAACAAACAATCGAACTTACAGATGGGATCACCGACTTCACTGAGATCACTTTCTAACAAGTTCACAGCAATGAACAGCGTTTTAAAAACGATAAAACAGAACATGTTCCGGGTTTCCACTCATATGAAAGAATCTAATCAAATGATGGAGCAGTTTAGCTGTGAAAGAAGCAGACTTATTGAAACACTGGTGAAAGTTTTGATATTTAGTTAACTTTTATGGAAGTATTTACTTCAACATTTTGGAATTTTGATAAAATGACAAAATAATTGGCAAACTACATGTCTAAAAAATTGTATTTTTATAAAAACGTTTGAGAAAATTATTTTTAATCAAAATTTGACATTTATTTTAATTAAATATGGCAGAATTTTGCCATGTGGAAAATTTCTTTTTTTTATTTTTTTATCCACACTACCTGAATTCTTTTCTCCTCTCTTCCTCTAGCTTTAACCTATAAGGTAAAGCTGAAGGACAGGTTAGGCAGAAGGACACATAGGGCTCGTGATCATGATAAAAGTTTAAGAGAGTGAAACAGCACTAGGAAACAACTAAAATAAGTATTTAATGCTTCCAATATTTCGTCTAAGTTACAAAGTTATCTTCAGGGAGTACAAAATGAGACGTACCACACACACACACATAAAGGCAGTACAAAACTAGCTGAAACACGTGGAAGAAAGACTAAAGTCCTAATTAGTTGGAGCGCCCTCTATGGACACCAGTTGGTGGCCTAGGATGTAAACTAGGATCTCGAAGCCATATTTTGGGAAGTTTTATGCGACTATATTTATTTAAATTAGGCTGATTTTTAAGAACAGCAGCAGATTCTAAAGACAGTCTTTCACTTTTAAATTTACTTGGATGGAACATGATAATCTTCTTCCAATTGAAAGTGGTGCAAAAGATATTTGCACCCCTTTCAAGCTCCACTTAAAACTAGCAACCCTTATCCGCTTCACTAAAGACAAACTCCCCCACCCCCTCTCGGTTTCAGGTGTATACAGAGTTCCTTGTTCTGCAAGTTGGCCTACTATGGACAGACTGGAAGATCAACTACCATCCGAATGGAAGAACATAAAAAAAAATACATCTGCAATCATGAATATGAACGATTTGGCCTTCAAGACCATGTTTTCGGTACAGCTCACAGAATCAATTGGAAAAAGACCATCATGCTCCATATCTCATGTACAAATCTCATTTTGTACTCCCTGACGATGTCTCTCTAATTGAGACGAAATATTGGAAGCATTAAATACTTCTTTTAATCTTTTCTTGGTGTTGTTTCACTCCATTAAACTTTTAGCATGAGTTTTTCCCAACAATTAAGCCTTAACACAAGCTCTCATGCTCACATTCTCTGTTAATAACACATTTATCAGCTCGCGCGAATCTGTGTGGATATATGGCATACGATTTTTTTTTTTTTACTTCACGCCCACGCAGATCAAGTTTCTTTTCCTCCTCGATCCCTGCAACTGCTGTACTGTGTTCCCCAAGGAATACCATACACAGTCTTTCAAATCAAATGTAAACAAGTTCCTCCTTTCCCAACCCACTACCCATATACGGTGCTAAAGTACTATAAGTTGATCCACCAACCTCTCGTGTATGGACTCAACATATAAAATTATAATAAAAAAAAACCTTCGACAGGTTGTGAACATGGTATATTAGTAGCTGAAGATTTTTTATTTTTAAATTTAATCTATTATTTTATGTAAACATAAAATTCTGCTCTAGAAACAAACATGTAGCCCTTTTAACCACTTTAGATCTCCAACAAACGGTGCGATATTCTCACACCCGTGAATGAAATTGATCTCCCGGCCTAAGAATAACCACCAATATCGATGTACCCGTGAAGTTCGGCTGAACACAACTAACTTCACTGCCCTCAATGGGCGAGCATAAAGCTCACAAACATTCCATTTAAAGTCCTACCATTACAAGACAAAGGGGAATATGAAAAGCAATTTTGCTTCACCCATCTAGCCAGAAATGTTAATGTTATGTTATGATGTACCCGTGGTGAATGAACAATCGACCGTGAGATGCGGTGATTGATTCATTCAATCCAATACCTTTGGAGGGTAATGGATGGCAATGCTGTAGCCAATGAAGTTCTAACTGAGGCTCGGCTATTGCTGTTACCCTCCTGCCATGATCAGAGCTTTAATAGCTCAATAACACCTTATCCCTACACTGTCCGCTACAGATAACGGGGAATATGAAAAGCATTCTTGCTTCGCCCCTTTAAGCCAGTCCTTATAAGGACTATGTACCCGTGGTGCGATTTGAATCTGCAGCTTGCTGTGAATTACAGAGAGGTTGCAATGACCATTTTGTTATTGCTATCTTACCCTCCCCCCCCCCCCCCCCCCCCACACACACACAGAGCACTGAGGTAGAAGAGTCTACAGCACATGAGTGCCCTGTGTGGGGGCAGGTGAGAATTGAGAAAGAAGAATAGATATTCACATTTTTCTTAAAGAGTTGCAGTTTGTAATCATTTGGGAATACTTCAAGTGTTAGGCTGTTACAGAAAATAGGTAGATGGAATAAAAGAGAACAAGGAGAAGTGGGCAGTTTGCAGTTCTACTGAAAAAAGATGATTGGCATATTGTACCTATAGAAAAGACTAAAATGAAGCTGATTGTTTTCTGCATTCGGCTCTCAACGTGGTAAAAGAGCTCGTTATAGCAATTGACAGCATATAATATTAAAAAAAAAAGCCTACAATGTAGGATTTTTATTTTTTTAAAATTTTCTATAATATAAAATTATATTATATAATTATATATTGTGATGTAATATAATATATTTATTATATATTATATAATTTAATATATAATATATAATTTTAATTTTAATATAATATAAAAGTGAATTTAATATAAAAGCATTATTTTAAAATAATAATGCACAATTCTTTTAAAATGTTTGAAATAAAAATTACTTATTATTAATGTTTATAAATTCACTAAATTTTTTTTTTAAAAATATTCAAAAAATTTACACGTGCGAGTATTCTTAACGATTCTACTCAATGGCCTAACTAGGGTTAAGCGACCTGGGTTCTTGTCCAAAGAGAAACAAAATCACTCACGTAACATAAATACAAAAGTGCAGTTTAAAAAAAAAAATGGAGCCCTAAATAAACAAGGAGGCATTCTTCACTTTGAAGAGTCGGTGTAAAATTAACATTTTCCCTCTAGCGGAAGAATATGGTACTAATCCCGAGTATGGAGTTAATTTAAAGAGTTTAACTCGCTGCGATCGATGGCAAAACAAAATAAATGCATTCCAATTTTAAGTGCTCGTTACTTTAAATTCCTATTAGCTTATTTATGCGTTCATATTTTAATCCTTAAGTGCTACCATCCTTAATAGGTTTGTCATTATTTCGTATTCCTTAAATACGATATTCGCTTATTATTATTATTTAGCGATCTCCATCCATCAGCAGCTATTTATACTCGCAATTTGATAAATGAGATTGTTACTTATTTTCTTTCCTTTTTTTTTTAATAAAAATTAGACGGAAAGCCGAAATCTGCATTATCTCGTAATTTAATCATTCACTGTATTTTTTTAAGTACGGAAAGAACGTCAGGATTAAAAAAAAATGAACCCATAAGCACTGATAACAGAAATGTGACTTAGCCAGTATTTAAAATTTAAAAACATTTATTTTTCATGTTTTCAAGAGACAGTAAGTAGAATTTGGTTTTATAAAAATACTTCTTTTGAAGTAAAGTTTGTATTATATAAAAACTAGTTTATAATTACCAATTAAGTGAAAAAAAAACTAATCTACATAAAATATTCTATTCGTACACCATTATTGTTTAAAGATCATTTACTAATATTAGAAAATAAATTACAAATATAAATATATTTGTATTTGTAATTGAATGGAGAAGGACTTCCAGGGTAATAAATGGCAATGCTGTAGCCAATGAAGTTTTAACTGAGGCTCGGCTATTGCCGTTACCCAGCCATGACTGGAGCTTTTAGCTCAATTTAGCTCAATCAATATCACTCCATCCACACAGATTTTCTTCATTCAGATGACGGGATAAAGAGTCAAGGACTCAGTCCATCGCCCAGTTCTTTTAAGAACTTTAAGAACTATATATATATGAAATATAAAATAATTTTTTATATAAATAAAATATGTTTTTAATAAATATATATATATATATATATATTTAAAGATCATTTTATAATATTAGAAAATAAATTACATAAATTACAAATATATATATTTAAAGATCATTTTCTAATATTAGAAAATAAATTACATAAATTACAAATATATATATATAAATATAAAATAATTTTTTTATATAAAATAAGTTTTTAAACATATATATATATATATATATATAAACCGGCAATGGAGTTGGAAGGATCGACCGTGAGATGCGGTGATTAATACCCTTGGAGGATAATAATGAATGGCAATGCTGTAGCCAATGAAATCTTAACTGAGGCTTGGCTATTGCTGTTACCCTCCTGCCATGATCAGAGCTTTAATAGCTCAATAACACCTTACCCCTACACTGTTCTCTCAGATAACGGGGAAGATGAAAAGCATTCTTGAAAGAATGCTTTTCATCTTTTATGTAGTCCTTATAAGGACTACATAAAAGATGAAAAGCATAATAGAATATAACATAATAGAAAAACAAAGGTTTTTCCAATACAATATGTTTCTAATTTCTCCAAGTTTCTTTTATTATCTCTTTGCTGATGTATTATAACTCAGGCTACTTCTGAGGTAGGGGATTAGGGTATATGTAGCCACAGTTTGGAGACTATCAGCACAGCAGATTTAATAATAATTTTGTTATTCGTTTTATTTCATTTGGAATGCAAGAAAATATTACTTTATATTATTATCCCGAACAGTAAAAAACACTTTTCTAAAATAATACACAACAGGTGTTTAAGTAAACAAGTGAATTATTCCAAAATTCACTTGTTTTGAAAATTCATTATTCCAAAATTGAACAGGAAGAATTAATATTTCTTGTGTGCCCTCATTGATCATTTATTCCAACAGCTTTATGACATCCGTATTCGATTTTGAGAAGCAATATTCCGGTCTCCAGACTGAAGGGACTGCAAATCTTTTGTCCCTTACTAACAGCACATGCAACTACCCAATATTTCGATTCCAAATGCCTGACTAGTATATTCGAGATCCATTATATGGTTGTAGTGAATACTGATAGTAAATACGGATGTAGGATCATGGTGTGGGTGTTATAATTCTACATTATAAGTCATTGTAGAACGCTTCCATCATAGCCATATTCACTTGGTTCCATCATATTTCATTCGTCGAACAAGATTCATTTTTCAGCAATGACTACATGCTCCAATAAACATTCTCATGAATGAATGAATGATGGATGAAAAATCCAAAGAAAATGTTGCTTTACTTCTACAAAACCTGATGTGGGATTCTTCTAAAATTCATCAACTGCAGTACGTTGATCTGCACTAAATAAAAAGTGACTCATTCCAACTGTTAAAGCGAAGTAGGATTAAAAGTCTACTGAGAAATTACCGATCCATAAGGGAGAAGAGTAATAAATGAATTATACTCAGCTGGGGAGCGGAGTGTTCAGAATAAAGCGCTGTAGAAATAGGCCACGAGTCCCGTAAGCGCAGTAACCTTATGCCGAGGGTTCGCTCTGACATCACTAGAACAACATTTCTCCAGCCGTGAAACGTGTGTATTATGTCATCGACCTAAAAGGCAAAGTTTCAAGGTAATTTCGAAGCACTCGCCGATCTAGAAAGTAGTGACTCAGCCAAGTGTGCTATCGTCTCCCGTTGGCTGTTATTCTCCACGAGTGGTCGGAATGACAAATTCTTTCATGGACGCTAATGTTCCGTGCACGTGGTGGTCGGGAGGCATTCCGGAAGATATCTTAATTAGGTTTCCGTTTGCAGCATTTTTCTTTTTCCCTTCACCGTAAAGGCGAAAGTACTTCTACTGTCTCGTTAGCAGGGACAGCGAGGCCTAAAGAGGTAAAGACCAGGAACATGGATAGTAAATGACTCGGAAGGGTTTTCTTTTCTGTGCGACTTAACACACGCGAGGAGAGTGGGGTTTGAGGGGAAAAAAAAAACGAGTTCATCGCTTTTGGGTTTACTTATCGTTGCTAGAAGGGAAGAACTGAAGGCGATGAAGTGAATAGATCGGTGAAAAACAGGAAAAAAAAAAAAAAACGTACGAACTGGTACAGATTCTGTTGCAAGTAGTCACAAGTAGCCGTGATCATCGTGACGTCATGACATATAGAAACATTATTAACTGATTAGTTTACTACAAAAATTAATAAGAAATATAATAGGAATATAAATTACTTTTAAATTATAAATTACAATATAAATATTCTTAAAACGGTTTAATAAAAAACTTATAATTTATATATACTCCTTAAATTATTTCATTTGAGTTTTAAATAATTAATAGCTCAATATATATTCAAAATATAGAGAGAGGTGAAAACCACCATACCCTTGGAGGGTAATGGATGGCAATGCTGTAGCCAATGAAGTTCTAACTGAGGCTCGGCTATTGCTGTTACCCTCCTGCCATGATCAGAGCTTTAATAGCTCAATAACACCTTATCCCTACACTGTCCTCTACAGATAACGGGGAAGATAAAAAGCATTCTTGCTTCGCCCCTTTAAGCCAGTCCTTATAAGGATAAGGATTCAAAATATATATTCAATATATATATACATAATAGAAAAATCCAATACCCTTGGAGGGTAATGGATGGCAATGCTGTACCAATGAAGTTTTAACTGAGGTTCGGATCGGATATATAATAGAAAAATCCAATACCCTTGAAGGGTAATGGATGGCAATGCTGTACCAATGAAGTTTTAACTGAGGTTCGGATGTTGCTGTTACCCTCCTGCCATGATCAGAGCTTCCATAGCTCATTAACACCTTATCCCTACACTGTCCTCTACAGATAACGGGGAATATGAAAAGCATTCTTGCTTCGCCCCTTTAAGCCAGTCCTTATAAGGAAAGGATTCAATATATAGGAGGTGGAACAATCGACCGTGAGATGCGGTGATTGATTCATCAATCCAATACCCTTGGAGGGTAATGGATGGCAATGCTGTAGCCAATGAAGTTCTAACTGAGGCTCGGCTATTGCTGTTACCCTCCTGTCATGATCAGAGCTTTAATTGCTCAATAACACCTTATCCCTACACTGTCCTCTACAGATAACGGGGAATATGAAAAGCATTCTTGCTTCGCCCCTTTAAGCCAGTCCTTATAAGGATTCAATATATACTCAAAATCTCATCACCCAGGATAACAGCAACAGCCGAACCTCAGTTAACTTCCTTGGTTCAGCATTGCCTGTTACCCTGGAAGTCCTAATTTGAGGTTAAAGTCCTTTTTAGGACTTCCAGGGTAACAAATGGCAATGCTGAACCAAGGAAGTTAACTGAGCTTCGGCTGTTGCTGTTATCCTGGGTGATGAGTTTTTGAGTTCGCTCCCTTAAGGGAGCACTTTGAGTCTCCAGGGAAGGTGTTCTCCGGCACGGCCAGCTGAGGGGTTTTTGCCGGTGAATTATTTTCCTCGGAATTTGAGCGGTTCTGCTCAGTGGTCGGGGAACCCGTCACTGAGTGGAACCAGCGCTGAGATATAGACGGTCTTTCGCCCACTATGGAGTGGCCTAGAGATCGTCCGATTTTTTGAGATTTTACCCTTTACTTACTAACCAGGGTAACAAATGGCAATTGTGTAGTCAATGAAGTTTTAACTGAGGCTCGGCTATTGCCGTTACCCAGCCATGACTAGAGCTTTTAGCTCAATAACATCTCATACACACAGATTTTCTTCATTCAGATGACGGGATAAAGAGTCAAGGACTCAGTCCATCGCCCAGTTCTTTTAAGAATTTTTATTTGATTATTGAACACTGGTAATCTTTTTTTCCTTTCGAAATTTTCTTATTGAAAACCTTTTTAATTTTTAATTTCACCTGCTGGTCTATAAATCCCTTACATCACACTTTGGCTAAGATGAAAGTGTAGTATCTGTGCATATCAGCTTAACTTAACAGGCTAATAGCATTTCGTAGCATCTGTTCTTAACCGTTAATATCGGTACGAGTCCCATTGGGGTTCACGATATTTAACCGGAAATTTACAGATCTTCCTAAACCACCACGGACTGGGGAAATATCAAACACTTGGTGGTGGGAATAGTTAGCCCCCCCCCCCGTCTGATCATGCCCTCCATTCTGTAGCGTGTGCGTACCCTCGGAATTGAGGTTGACGCCACAATACCGGCAAGGGTGATGGCGAAAGCTGTCATAGACTGCGTCGGCGCAGAGAAAATTTTTGGATTTACCCCTTATGGCGGAGGAAGATACCAGGTGATGACCAAAAATATAGAGACCAGAGAAAAGCTTCTCCAAGGGTTTGACTGTGGTAAAATAAAAGTATCTCCCTTCATGGTTGGGAGCATCCTGAGAACCCTTAAGATTAAGATACCACGATTTCCCCTAGAATATGCAGAGAACAACGATATAATTCATAGCGTATTCTCTAAGTGGGGAGTTGTACTGGAAATCCAGGTGCACAATGACGCAGACAATCCTGAGTAGAAGTCAGGGGAGGTAACCATCTCTCTTGAAATGAGGACCGAAGTTCCTAACTTTGTCCTCATAGGATCTGCTCGGGTAATGGTAAATTACCCAGGCGTCAAAAGGCAATGCTTTAGATGTGGCGCCTTCAATCATCTTGGGGCAGACTGCCCTAGAATAAGGTGCAAAAATTGCCTAAAAATAGGCCACAACCAAGAAAAATGTGAGGAAGCTTGTCTGAAATGTGGGGTCATTGACCACAAAGTGGACACCTGCCCATCCAGAACTCTCGCAGAGAGGATGGGTGGCGCAATAACATCAGCAACAAAACCAAGTAATGAAAAAGTCACGACACAGGAAGAGTTTCTGCCTCTTGAGGCCACTCCTGATCATGTCGCTGTGTCTAAGACAACGAAAAGGTTCCGTAAGGGAGGGAAACCTACCAGAATTGCAGAGACAACAATACGATTCCAACAGAAGAGACTGACAATGCAGAAACCATCATGGTAACTCCCACGGACGAAAGCGGAGCTACCACTGCCAATACAGACATCGCCAATTCAGATAACGTAGAAGAAGCTGAAGTAGAGATGGAGACGAACACCAAAACTTCCAAACGGCCATTAAGTCCACAGGAAGAAGAGCTGACAAATCTCAAAACAGCAAAAGTATCTGAAACCGATACTTTTGCTGTTTTGCATACCTCTAAGGAGATGTCTTAGAGTCTCCCTCATGCAAAAGCAGGGGACACTCTAAGACATCGCCTTAGAGGTATGCCCAGGGTGGCAGAAAAGTTTAAAGAGGCGATAGATAAAGTAGGAGAACCTGAACTCCTCCTAACAGGGAAATATGGACCCGACATCATCAATGCAAAATGGGGTGACCTCTTTGTTGATGACATCAGCAAAATCACCCCTGAGCAAGTACAGGTAGCCCTGGACATAGACGAGGAGGCGGCATCGGCATTCTTCATAGCTCTCTCCAAATTAGACATGGCCAAGGGAAGTGAGGTGGCCAAAAGAATAATGACTGCCCATAACAAACGACAGTCACAATAACCATCCCATGGTTTCCCGTCCACAGCTGCACTGTTCTCTAGTTCCGACAGGTGGGGGAGGACCTGAGAACCTGAGCGGCGAAAGCCTACAGCGAGGCGGTGCAGCTCATTGAGAGCTGCATCACTCAGGTCAGACCTTTCCCCTCACCTTTCTATTTCGGTTTCCAGTCCTGTCTATAGTTTGTTTTCTCTGTACTTCACGTTTTTGTTTTTGTTACATGTTTCCTTTTTAGGATTTTTCCTTTTTTTCTAAAGTGAAATATCAACGACCGTTTTAGAATCACCCCTGGGGGTCAAACAGCTAAAACAGGTCAACTGAGGCCTCTTTTACCTACTCTACCACTATCACTCTATCTTTATTTCCTCTCCTCGTATCTGCTAAATCTCAGCCTATCTCACTCCACTGGCCGATGATGAGATTTTATTGAACTCACAAAAAAAAAATATTGTCTTATTTAAATAATTAATGATCTGTTCCGCGGTTTTTATATAAGCAAAGCTATCATTGTGATTTTGAAATTCGCTATGATTTATGATGGACTGATGGCGCGCTGTGGGATATTTAAATTAACAATTATCCTTTGGAAATTTTTAAATCAGCAGTTTTCATTGTTTGATTTTGAAATAGCAATTGTCAGTAAATTAAATTTACTACTTTATTAAGAATTGGAGGGAGAATATTACATGAAATAGAAATAAATTTACGATACCAAGTTAGCCGGTTTTTTGACCGGCTAACTTGGCTATGACTGAGGAAGATCCTTAAGCTCCTCACGTCGGCGACGGGAATCGGACCTAGGACACGCCTTCCCTAAGCATGTGGTTGCGAAGCGCACATTAGGCTAACCGCGCGGACATATAGCACAGTAATGTACAATGATGATCAAAATTTATATAAATAGTTTAGTCCTCCCCAAGGTTCATGTCAGTACGCCGTAATATCACACGTCTCTCAGAGCGCTGTTCCCATGCCACAAACAGCTTCAGATGGGGGGGGGGGGATGTGGGCTCCACGGACGAGGCAGAAGAAGCCACGCAGCTGGTAAATCAGCAGAAGTAGCAATGACATTAAGCAGATGTGTCGGGGAAAACTACGTCTAAGATCACTTCGTGACAAGGAGACGACAGAGAAGAAATCGCAGTAGAAAAAAAATAACTGTGGTTGAAAAATATTTGTGGATGACAGTGATGACTTACATGAAATGTCTGTGCTTATAGGCTAGCTGTGACAGAAGTAATGAAATCGCATGACGTCATCAAAGATTTCACTATAAGTCCGAATTGTCCATCTTCTTCTTCTTCTTAGGTGGCAACTTCATATTGAAGGTTCGTAATTATGAATCTATCCATAACACAACACTGGGGATAATACTGCACAGGGGCCCCAAAAACCAAGTGTAGGGGAAAAGTTCCCTATATATTTTTGACTGTACATCAGTGTGCGTGTTCATGAGACCGGTTTGCTTGTTCTGGGGGCCGAAAAACCCGAGTTTCCGGCTGAAAAAAACCCTACCTCTATGAGACCGGCTAACTCACCTTTAGTCGAAAGAGACCAGATAAAGGTTCTTCACGTCTTGGACGGGAATCGAACCCGGGTCTTTTCGACCGAAGGGTTTCGTCTACACCGATTGAGCTACGGAGACTCTCGAATTGTCCATATGAACGAAAATTTCATAAATAAGATATTTATGAAATAACTCTCATCTTTTTCCAAATAAAGAAAGAGCTCTCTCTCTCTCTCTCTCTCTCTGCTTCACTCCTCAATTGCAATAGTATCAGAACCACAAGTGGATTGCGGTATAGCGCTGTATGGTCTGATATATAATTAGACTTTGGGGATGACATTTTATATAGAAATGTGATAATATTAATAGTCTTTTATTGCGCTGCAATCGTTCTAGATGGCATTCTGGAAAAGTCTACCACTTGAGTGATACGTTCTTCCAGGACGACCAACACTCCATCACTTTGAGCTAAAAACAGGGTTCAAGAATGGTCCACGAGGAGAGTTTGACATGCAGTGCATACACAAGTCTTAGCATCTACAGAAAATGTTCTTATTATTGATTAGTATGCACTCTAAACAGACGTGTATTTTCTGTTATTATAATTTATTTTTTGTGGGGATTCTACCCACGAAGACTTTGTAACACGGTCGTACAATCGGTGGAATAATGATTTTTTGCTATTTTAATTAATTTTATATTTTTCGATATTTTTATTTAGTTTTACCAAGCTACTTCGGGTCTTAAAGATTTACGAATATGAGGCCAATATTTTATGCCGTACGCTGTTATCCGTTTTGTAACGATAAAAACTGTTTTTATGAAAATTCATCGAAAGACAATTCATCGAATGAACAAACATCGAATGACAATTCGTCTAAAATGCAATTCATCGAAAATTTTAAATTATCGATAATGTTATGATAAAAGTGATCCATTTAGAACAGCGATTTTCAACCGGTGTGCCGCAACACATTGGTGTGCCACGAGAGGTCTTCAGGTGTGCCGCGAGATTTGTTAAAACAAATTAATTGAAAGAAATAATGTCGTAATTTGCGCGTTTATTTATTAGTGTATGGCCTTCCATCCGCACCTGAAGCTCCCTTATTTATATTTTACGAAATTTACGTTGGTGAATCGGTTTAAAATTGTGTGTTAATTAGCTTTAATCTTTTGATAAGTGTTCTCACAAATAACTTCATTTAATTCTCTTATTTTTAAGGTAACTAATAAGAGTTTTTTTTTTTTCATTCAGTTAATTTTATTCATTAGTATTCCTTTAACATGGATATTATATATTCATTTGAAAAAATCAATGAAACTTTTTTAAAAAAATAATTTTGAGTATTGTTTTTCTTACTCAAAATGTCAAGAATATAGTTTAAAATTTTTTTGGAGCAAAAAGGATAAGTAATTACTATTATTAATATCTTGTGTGTGTAAATCAATCAAGATTATGCCTATTTTTTGCGAGATCGTCAAAACAATTAAAAGAATATATTTTTAGTGTCGCAGAATTTTAGTAATTAATCTAGGTGTGCCATATTATGAAAAAGGTTGAAAATCACTGATTTAGAACAACAACTGAACCGTGCAGACAGTTTCTTGCATATCGACAACTTCTACTAATTCCGCTAAGTCAGAGAGTTATTGTAATACATAATTTGGACCCGTGATTTCTTTGTAGCCCCGAATATAGCTGAACTGAAAACTGGAACGGTTCGACATTTTCTTGTAAAAGTTACAAGTAGCGAAACTGAGTAAAATTCATCCCACAATAAGTGCTTTATTGAAGTCGCATATTAATTACTAGCAACAATAGTAATAATCGAGCCTGCGTAGTTGAGTCGGTATAAACGAAGCCTTTTAGTTAGAAAGACCCGGATAGTTGGAATCCCTTTTACTACGCGCATAATTTTTATCAGTCCTCTTCAGCTAAAGGTAAGTTAGCAGGCATAATACGGAGATGGCTTTTCCTCCCGGAAACAGGCAAATCAGTTCCATGAACAGACATGAAACAGTTATCGAACAAGAGAAACCATATTGTTCTATAATTATTCCCTATTTAAGTAGCATTGCTTTCTCACTCTGTACAGTTCAGTATTTGTTCTAAATCGATCAATTTTCTCATAACAGTTTCGAAAATTTAAAATTTTCGGTGAACTGTTTTCGATGAATCACGTTTTCGAGGATTTGTCGTTCGATGAATTGCCTTTTCGATGAACTCTCCGGATACCTAAAACCATAGTTCTGAAAAAGAAAAAAAGCCTCCCACCTAGTGAGAATAGCTAACTCATCTACAGTTGAATGTAAACATGAACGATTTCTCCAATCATATTAATGATATTTCAATTTGGTTGTTGTTAAACAGGATTTATAGTGAGGGTGCAGCTTGGAAATATACTACTAAGCATTCCTATCGGATATTTTCATCATAAACATAATTTATAATACCACAAATAAGAAAAGCAACAAGGAGTTAAACAGGAGGCTTCTAAAATTGTAACTTTTTAAATTTTGAAAATGCGAACATGCGAGACACATTCTACTTTCGTTTCCCTCATTTAACATCCTATTCACTCTAGTTGACAGATACATTACGTTAACGTGAACGAATTTAGCTAATAGATGGTTTTGATGGGATCGTAAAGCCATCCAGTTACGTGAAATGAGGTAATCGCCATCGAAATTCGGCCAATAGTCGACAAGGGAATTTAAGCATTGATTAAAAATATTAAGAACATTAATGTGACGTATTAGTGGTTAAACTGATGAATTTAACAAGGGATCAGTAATTGTACTGACCTCGAACAAACTCGTCCCATTTTCCATTTTTCCCCCTGGTACGAAACATCTTTTTGTATTTTATTCCTCTTAGTCCCAAGGTCAAATGCAATTAAAGTTCAGGTTCCTATTATTTCCATTCTTCGTAAATGTTCTGTGAAATAATATCATAAATAGCCTGCGAAATAAATAAACAACACTTAGTTAAATTGAATGAAAAACGAGTCTAATTTGCATTTTCATGCAGTGTCTTTATTACACTGGGTGCTTTTTCGTTTCTGAATCTCACTTGCACCATGTATAATATATCTTCCTCTTTTTCTTTTACTTCCAATTATCTTTAGACCACGCATGAAATTTATAACATCCTCTCATTTCATTTCCATAAATATTTTAATTTTTGTGTTTACGAGCAACTTAATGAATAGATTAAAAATGTCATTATTTTTAGAGTTTTAAAATATTATGGAGCATGATAGTGTAACAATGTTAAACAAAATCAGGAACTCACAAATCAGAGAAAATGGAAAATTCACATAGAAAAGAGAGAAAGAAAATGGCGGCATTATAAGCAACTATCGTATAGCATTGTTTGCTATGATACGAAGAATGGATGAAATTCTATACGATGCTTATCTATGCGGAATCATTACTTTTTTCTTGAGTGAGGTAATTTCTTTATTGTGTTTCAGTTGTATTTTATACAAGTGTAATTTTACTTAATTGAAATCATGCGTAATATCCTCTGTTTCTTGTCCCACAAATGCCTACCAAAAAGAAATTGAAAAATTATTTTTATAATCATTTTCATTGTTCAAGTTATGTATTTTAATTTATGCTAAAGAATTTTAGATAATGTCTATTAAATTATTTTGTATTCTTTAAAATAGTTTTAAAATTTTATTTATTTTTTAAAAAAATTTTATAATTTTTTAAATTTTCTTATTTAATAGACAACACCTTAATTTTATGGAGATCAATAGTCTTCATAAGATGATATCGATGTTAAAAAAAAAAAGGAGGGTAATGGATAGCAATGCTGCAGCTAATGAAGCTCTAACTGAGGCTCAGCTATTGCTGTTACCCTCCTGCCATGATCAGAGCTTTAATAATAGCTCAATAACCTTATCCCTACACTGTCCGCTACAGATAACGGGGAATATGAAAAGCATTCTTGCTTCGCCCCTTTAAGCCAGTCCTTATAAGGAATATATAAAAAAAAAAATAAATAAAAAAATAAAAATAAAAAAATATAAAAAAATATAAAAAAATTGTGATCAACAATCCAATACCCTTGGAGGGTAATGGATGGTAATGCTGTAGCCAGTGAAGTTCTAACTGAGGCTCGGCTATTGCTTGCTACCCTCCTGCCATGATCAGAGCTTTAATTGCTCAATACCACCTTATTCCTACACTGTCCTCTACAGATAACGGGGAATATGAAAAGCATTCTTGCTTCGCCCCTTTAAGCCAGTCCTTATAAGGATATAAGGAAAAAAAAAATATATATTTAATATATTAAGAACTTTTATAAATTTGGTTATTTTACTCTTAATACCAAGTAAGCAAACAGTTAAGTTTGCACCTGAACGTAGTTCAAATCTAAAGGTGGTGCAACACGAGGGCAACTCATTATAAAGATGGGTAAAGCTTTGATCACTATTCTTAGTATTTTCCATAATGTAAAGCACATCTCACTAAGAGATGTATACTGCAATACATTATTTTATGGGTGGGGTCACTACCCAGACCAGTTTCAACCTTATGTATACGTGAAGCGGACTCTAAAAATAAGACGATCCCGAAAGAACGGCCAACTCAGCGTTGTTCCACTCGATGACAGGTTCACCCCGTCACCGAGAAGAACTTCTCAGCATTGGCTCTACCCAGTGGCAAGCTCACCCCACCACCAAGCAGAGCCATTATCTCAGCGGTGGCCCCACTCATAGACAGGCAAAAACCTAACTCCAAGTGGAGCTTCTCTAAACCAGATCCACCTCGCACCGGTTTCAACCTTTTTTTGAAGTCTTCTCAGTGAGTAGCTAAACCCTGAATACGAAAGTTATCCTTATAAGGACTGGCTTAAAGGGGCGAAGCAAGAATGCTTTTTATCTTCCCCGTTATCTGTAGAGGACAGTGTAGGGATAAGGTGTTATTGAGCTATTAAATTAAAGCTTTGATCATGGTAGGAGGGTTACAGCAATAGCCGAGCCTCAGTTACAACTTCATTGGCTACAGCGTTGCCATCCATTACCCTCCAAGGGTATTAATATTCAACCTCTCCTACCTTCCGCAATCATTTCTTATAACCTTATAAGGACTGGCTTAAAGGGGCGAAGCAAGAATGCTTTTCATATTTCCCGTTATCTGTACAGGACAGTGTAGGGATAATGTGTTATTGAGCTATTAAAGCTTTGATCATGGCGGAAGGGTAACAGCAATAGCCGAGCCTCAGATTCATTCAATCCAATACCTCCAAGGGTATTGGATTGAATACTTACATAGTCGGTGATTGAATGAATCAATCACCGACTATGTAAGTAAAGGTGACATCTCAAAAAATCGGACGATCTCTAGGCCACTCCATAGTGGGCGAAAGACCGTCATTATCTCAGCGTTGGTTCCACTCAATGACGGGCTCACCCACCACTGAGCAGAACCGCTCAAATTCCGAAGAAAATAATTCACCGACAAAGCCCCTCAGCGGGCCGTGCCGGAGAACACCTTCCCCAGAGACTCAAAGTGCTCCCTTAAGGCAAAAACCTTAAGAGAGCGAACTCAAAAACTCTCGAAACTCATCACCCAAGGGGTAACAGCAACAGCCGAACCTCAGTTAAACTTCATCGGTACAGCATTGCCATCCATTACCCTCCAAGGGTATAATGAATCAATCACCGACTATGTAAGTAAAGGTGACATCTCAAAAAATCGGACGATCTCTAGGCCATTCCATAGTGGGCGAAAGACCGTCCATATCTCAGCGTTGGTTCCACTCAGTGACGGGCTCCCCGACCACCGAGCAGAACCGCTCAAATTCCGAAGAAAATAATTCACCGACAAAGCCTAGCGGGCCGTGCCGGAGAACACTCTCCCCGGAGACTCAAATTGCTCCCTTAAGGCAAAAACCCCAAGAGAGCGAACTCAAAAACTCATCGCCCAAGGGGGTAACAGCAACAGCCGAACCTCAGTTAAACTTCATTGGTACAGCATTGCATTGTTGCCATCCATTACCTCCCAGGGCATTAATGAATCAATCACCGACTGTTTAAGTAAAGGTGACATCTCAAATAATCGGACGATCTCCAGGCCACTCATTCGTGGGCGAAAGACCGTCGAAATCTCCGCGTTGGTTCTACTCAGTGAAACTCGACCACCGAGCAGAACCGCTCATTCCGAAGAAAATAATTCACCGGCAAGTACCCCTCAGCGGGCCGTGCCGGAGAACACTTCCCCCGGAGACTCAAAGTGCTCCCTTAGGGCAAAACCTAAGAGAGCGAACTCATTAACCCAGGATAACAGCAACAGCCGAACCTCAGTTAAACTTCATTGGTTCAGCATTGCCATCCGTTACCCTATATGGGCATCTCATATAAAATCAATCTCCGCATCTCACGGTCGATTGATCATTCAACACTTCCGAAATATACCATACGAAAGTTGGCTAAGCTCTGATAATGGCAGTAGGGTAACAGCAATAGCCGAGCCGCAGTTAGAACTTCATTGGCTACAGCATTGCCTACCATTACCCTCCAAGGGTATTGGATTGAATGAATCAATCACCGACTATGTAAGTAAAGGTGACATCTCAAAAAATCGGACGATCTCTAGGCCACTCCAGAGTGGGCGAAAGACCGTCCTAATCTCAACGTTGGTTCCACTCAGTGACGGGCTCCCCGACCACCGAGCGGAACCGCTCAAATTCCGAAGAAAATAATTCACCGACAAAGCCCCTCAGCGGGCCGTGCCGGAGAACACCTTCCCCGGAGACAAAGTGCTCCCTTAAGGCAAAAATCTTAAGAGAGCGAACTCAAAAACTCATCGCCCAAGAGGGCAACAGCAACAGCCGAACCTCAGTTAAACTTCATTGGTACAGCATTGCATTGTTGCCATCCATTACCCCCAAGGGCATTAATGAATCAATCACCGCATCTCACGGTTCGATTGATTCCTCTCCTAACCCCATACGAAAGTTTTAGTAATACAGAGAGCCTTATCAACTTTACAAGTTGCTACAAGGTGTTTTTATTTTGAATAAGAATCTCTGGAGGAGATATAGATTTAAAAAACTTTATATATATATATATATATATATATATATATATATATATATATATATATATATATATATATATATATATATATATATATATATATATATATATATATTTGTTAAGATCGGTTATGAAATATGTAGATATCCTTGCATAAAAATATACTCATATAATGCGTGATTTATATTTACATTTTTTGTTAATTTGATAACCTCCCACTTCAAGACATTTACAAACATTGATGCCGCAGTGAATCAATTTATGTTTAATAAAATTTATTTTGAAATTTCAACACTAACATAGTCAACACAAATATAACTTTAATACACTTATTTTTCTCCTTTCACATTTTTGCTTGAGCGAATTATTTACGGAATTCGAAAACTCTTTCGTGATTGCAATCATAAAACAAAGTAATTAAACCATTTTAATTTGATCTCATTGCATTTCATGATTTAAACTGACGAATACAGATAATCGCATCGCGTGCGTTTAGATGAAAACATCACTGATACATCTTAGGGATAAAGAAACAAATGTGTTTAGTAATTATTTCTGCCCTTTCATCTCTGCTAAAGTTTCAACTAATAAATAATAATTTTCTTCATATTCCATTATATTTCTAATAAATAAATTATTTTGTTTTGTTAATTTTCATTAAATTTGTTATAATATCTTTCATACTCTAAGAACACCTTAATTTTATTTAGATCTATATATTATATATTGATGTGAGCATTAGAATAGTTTTAGATTTTAGAATCTTTTAGTTTTAGAATCTTAATCAGCACTAGCAGATTCCCCACTTATACGTTATGCAGTCCAGCTCGATTTTTAAAACGTCAAACCATCCTAAACTCACAGTAAAGCGTTCACATTCCTCTTGAAATTTGGTTTCTTTCAATGAGGTAAAAATATCGACAGCTTTTGGCTGATTATTCCGTGTACTGAGAGGTATTCTTTTTTGGTTATAATCCTCAATCCACAGTGATAGAAGACGCTTCATCTCGATCATTAAATGGCTTCTATTTCGGGTGATCTGCATGCTTAATGAAGCAGTAGCAACTTTTCCTTGTTCTTTGTATTCTTTGCTCTCATTTCATATAGTCCCAACTGTAGACTCGCTGTATCCCAGGTTTCGCACACTCATTGTATTACTACTACCACTTTCATGTCTCTTAATGACTTCCAGCTTTTCCGCTCGCTGCAGATTGACGACAAAAAAATTCGTATAACGTAAAAAAATCGCGTTAAGTGATTTATCACTCGCTTAAAGCGGGAAATAGTATCATTTCACTGAATCGCGCATATCGAATTCGCGTTATGCGAGGTTTTCCTTTATGTGCATTAGGGATAACAATCATTTCCAAGAGGAGAAAGGATTACTTGTTTTTAGTATTTAGATATTCTGCCAAAACAAATTACATATCTGAAGATTTGGCGGAACTAGAGATCATTTATAAAAATGAGTCATTTAGATATAGCAGTTGTTCTCCTTCTTTTTTTTTTAAATATTAATTGACGTTCTTTTATTTTAAATAAATTTAGTACTAGATTTGAGTTACTGTGTTGGGTGTAGCAATAAACATTCTATACTTTATGCTTACGCACACTTGTGAGAACTGACAGCATAACACTCCTGTTAATAGTACTCAGGCATAAACGTCAACAGTGTTTGTGAACGAAAATTTAGCGAATCTTGCCAAGCTATTAGATACTACAAGTTCTAAGAGATGTTCTCATTTTCTCAAAACTAAGTTTATAATATCACATACGCAAGTGGAGATTGTTAAACTGAAAACAGATTATTGATGGAGAGTCACGAGTCCTACTTTTATTGAAAGAAATGATGAGTGTCAGATAAGGGCAACATGCTTTCTCGAAAACCCACTCCAGTGCACCGAGTAAAATATCAGAACCATCATATTCCTGTGAATACTACTGCATCAATTGGATTTTAGTTTGAAAAATGAGTAAATAAATAAAAATGAAAAAAATAAAAAATAAATATATAAATAAAAATAAAATAAAAAAATAAATAAAATAAAAATAAATTAAAAAAATAAATAAAATAAACATGATACGTAAATCATAGTAATACTGGGAAACATTACAATGGCGCTGTGCTTGTAAAAATTAGATAATAGAAGAGTAGAAAGGTCATTGTTTCGGACGAAGATATCATGAAAGAGCCGATCGGAGGAAAAGTGTCCCAGCTGTACATTTGAAATGAGGGAAAACAAAATGGGAATCTTAGAAATTTAAAATAAATATGAAGTAATTTAATCGAAAAGTAATAACTTTCAAAGTTTTTAATGAGTTAATTAGCTTGCGTATAGTTTCCGAATATTTAATTACCAGGAAAAGCCGCTTTGCACAATCCTTGTATAATTTTTTAACACTGCAGTATACAGAGAGTATTATTCAACCTAAAATTCCAATCATAAATTAGAAAATTATATATGTAAATATAAATTAAGCTGTAAATTATAATAAGTAGTTAAATAAAAAATAAATTGAATATAAAAATAAAATTAAGTTAGTTGAAAAGATATACTCTAGCACACCTTTTATTTTATCCAATGTTTATAAATTAATTGCCGATTGAATTTATTCCAATAGATGAGGAACGTGAGGAACGCCCAGATCCATTGGAACGGACAATTTCGATTGGCATTACTTTGTAAAATAAGTCATTATTATTTCGTTTCTAGGAGATCTCAAGTGTGTAGTTCATTTTTATGAACTTTCCCCATAAGTGATTAGCAAATTGTTTAGCTACGCGCAAATTGTAGTATATAGTATATGTTAGCTCAGTTATTATATTATCGGCAAAGCGTCTCATAGAGGCACTTGATAATAAACTACAGCAGCAGATACAGAATAAACCCCAGACTGGGGCAAGAACAACACACTCGGTGGTGGGAATAGCTTAGGCCCCCCCTCACCAGCATGGCTTTGCCGCGTACGCGGACCCTTGCAATCGAAGTGGAAGCTGATCTACGACCTCGATGTTTGGCCAAAGCCCTCATCGAAAGCGTCGGCGCTGAGCAGATTTTTGGGTTTACCCCCTTTGGTGGTGGCCGCTTCCAAGTAGTAGTAGTAAGGAGTGAGCAACAAACAAGAGACAAACTACTTGCAGGATTTGAATGTAATGGAAAAACAATAGTTCCATTTTTGGTAGGGAGCATTACCAAACTACTTAGAATTCGCAGATTCCCTTTAGAATATATTGAAACCGATGTAAAGATCATCCACGAAATATTCGGGAAATTGGGCGTTATACACAAGGTGGAAGTCCTAAATGACGCAGAAAACCCCAAATGGAAGTCGGGTGAACTCCACATCTCCCTCGAGATGAAAACGCACGTTCCCAACTTCATTATTATTGGATCCGCCAGAGTAATGATAAATTACCCTGGTGTAAAAAAACAATGTTTTAGATGTAGTGCTTTCACTCACCTTGGAGCGGACTATCCTAGAGTGAAATGTAAAAACTGCCTCAAAGCAGGCCATAACCAAGAAAACTGTGAGTCAGTTTCCTGAAATGTGGGGTCATTGACCACAAAGTGGACACATGCCCATCCAGAACCCTTGCTGAGAGGATGGGTGGTGCAATCACGCCGGCAACTCCACCAAGCAATGGAAATGACACACCACAGGAAGCTTCTCCTCCTTTCGAGGCTGCTCCTGATATAACAGAAATCCATACCTCCACGTCTAAGAAAAACCGAAAGGGGAAAAAAACTTCCACAAGCAGTAAAATCCAACAAGAAGAAACAGTCGCTATTGAAACCATCAATACCAATATAGATACTAATACAGATATAGAGAGGGAAGAAGGAAAGATGGAGGTGAACACCAACACCTCCAAACGGCCATTAAGCCCGCAGGAAGAAGAGTTGGTAACGGCTAAAACAGCAAAAGTATCTGAGACCCCCCACCCAGAAGTCCCTCACGCGAAAGCAGGGGAGACTCTCAGCCATCTCATCAGAGGTATCCCAGGGATGGCGGAAAAATTCAAAGAAGCGATAAAAAAAATTGGACAACCTGAACTCCTCCTCACAGGAGAACATGGATCTGACATCGTCAGTGCAAAATGGGGTGACATTTTCGTTGATGAGATCAGCAAAATCACCCCTGAGCAAGTAGAGGTAGCCCAGGATTTAGACGAGGAGGCAGCTTCGGCGTTCTTCATAGCTCTCTGCAAACTAAACATAGCCAAGGGAAGTGAGGTGGCCAAAAGAATAATAACTGCCCACAACAAAAGAAAGACACAGTAACCACCTTGTGGGGTTTCTGTACACAGCTTCACCGGTTTCAGCTATCACAGGTGGGGGAGGACCTGAGAACCCGAGCGGCGAAGGCTTACAGCGAGGCGGTGCAGTTCCTTGTGAGCTGCATCACTCGGGCCAGATCCTTCCTCCACCTCTAAGTTTAACTTTCAATTTTTGCTTTTCTGTGTACTTTTTTGTTTTTGTTTTGTTACATGTTTCCTTTTTAGGATTTTTCCTTTTTTGTAAAGTGAAAAATCAACGACCGTTTTAGAAACGCCCCTGGGGGGCAAACAGCTAAAACAGGTCAACTGAGGCCTCTTTCACCTACCCTACCACTATGCACTCTATCTTTATTTCCTCTCCTACTATCTGCTGACTCTCAGCCTATCTTACTCTACAGGCCGATGATGAAGATTTGTTGAACTCACAAATTATTATTATTATTAATAAATATCTCCTACATATCTGCACTACTACGCTCCTTAAGCAGAAATATTCTTTATGAAGATGTCTACGCATCCAAACCAACTAATACAACAAGCCGGAAACTATGACGGTAATGACCACTGTAAACATAAAAGACTGAAAACCATCCTAACACCCAACGACGAATAACCACTTCTGCCCACTCAGGGCGAGCTAAAATAGCTCACAAATCTCTCCCATCACTGCTTCCGAAACAGGCAACAGGGAATATGAAAAGCGTCAAGCTTCACCCTCTGCGCCATATATGTCCTGCGTCCAATAATTAGAGTTGAAAGGAGTTAGTGTGATCATAGTGAAGAATGTTTTTGATTTCAGTGGTGATTAGTGAGTTTTGGATTTTGTGAATCTTCTTTGATAGCGCAGTACAAGGTAAGACTTTGACTTTTGATGCAATTTTCCGGCCCTTGCCCGTTCTCTTCGCCATTATTATAAATATTTCTCAGGTAAGCATATTTGAATACTTTTAAACATGAACAGTTTAAGTCCCGACGACGATGTCCAATCTCTGGATAAGAAGCTGGCGCTCGACCTCCTCAAAAAACTGCTGAAGAAAAAGAAATCTGGGGTAGAGTGGCCAGGGAAGATGAACCTGATAATGTCTTCTCCCACACCAAAATACCATACAGAAACCCATGCTCGAAAATAGCGTAAAGCAGCGGAGACTCAGGTAAACGAGGGGATGGAAGATTGTACTACGGGAAAAAGAACGATGGACGGCCCTCAGGCCTATTATGCAAAACCACAAATTGCCTATTCATGGGCAAAAAACGTAGATGACGGAGTTAACATCCAGTCTGCCACAGCAGGCGACTACAGACATCTCACAAAAACCATGGATGAGTTAGATATTAAATATCATACTTACTCACTGAAGTCAGAGAAAAACCTAAAAGTTGTACACAGGGGAGTAACAGAAAACATCTGCACAGATGAAATAACCGAAGATCTCCGCCTCCACGATCTCCCACCTGTCAAGGTCAGCAGAATGTTACGGGCCGACAAGAGTCCAATGCCCCTAGTACTCGTTGAGATACCTAACACACACACACACAAGAACATATACAACATAACAACGATCTGTGGTCTGAAAATCACACCTGAACCACTAAGGAAAACAGCCTCGTCGGGCCAGTGCCAGAGATGTCAGAAATGCGGACACGCACAGAAACTCTGCAGAGCAGACTACAAATGCCTGATTTTGTCCACTACAAAGATGTGGACAAAACCCCACAGCAACCTGCTCAAAACCCAGGACCTCACCAGTCAAATACGCGAACTGCGGCTCCCACCCGGCAAACTATAGAGACTACAGTCACTACCCTAAGAACAAAACAGACTACAAAAGGAAACAGATCTCTCAACCCTGCCCACAGGCACCAGAGTCGACGGCTCCCTAGTTGCCTGACACCCATCAAAAGATAACAAAACACCAGCTCTCACAAATCGAAAATACCAACAGTCTGGAAAGCCACCGTCGAAGCAGGACATACGTCGAAGTAGCCCGCCCATCCAAAGATATCCAGCAGGACCAAATTCTTCCAAACATGACAACAGTCATCACAGCCTCATTGGCAAACATGCTTCAAGACTTCAGTAAGTCAAACCCTTCACCAAACTCCACAAAATGATTTCTAAAAGAAACTCAAACCATCTTATCAATGCTTATTAATGAACAAAACTAGACTACTCCCAGACTCACTACAGATCGCCACTTGGAAAGTCAATGGCCTAAAAAACAAGACACTGGAACTTCAAGAATTCTCTCACAGATACAACCCCGACATCATCCTAATTAATGAAACTCATATAAGACCTGCAGACAATCCAAAACTGAGAGGCTACACACTGTATAGAAATGACCGACTGGACTGCAGAGGTGGTGGTACAGCCATATTTATCAGGAACCGCATCAGGCACAATGGAATACTCAACCCCCCAACCTCCAACCTAGAACTCACCGGTGTCCACACAAACACAACTGGAAGACTTAAAATCTACGCCGCCTACAACTCCCCCGCTAAGATCCTGCTATTTTCTGACTTGGATGCTGTACTGGGCATAAATGAATCCATCATCGTCGCTGGGGACTTAAACTCCAAACATCCCTCCTGGAACAGCAGAACCACAAATAAAAATGGCCGTATCCTCTTCAGCTACACAGGATTAAACAACGCTGTTGTAACAGGACTTACCGAACCAACCAACCACAGCCCAACTGGTACAGCCGACATCCTAGACATCGCCATTCTACACAACACCAAATACCACCACAGCATTCAAGCACTGAACGAATTATCATCAGATCACAACCCAATTCTACTTCACTTAGGGAACAAAAACCAGTCATCTCCCCTACCCCAAATCTCCATTGTCTGGGAGAAACTTAGGAAAGTGCTATCAGGACATATTGGTCCGGTTCCCCATATAAAAGCCAAGGAAGAAATAGACACGGCAATAAAGAACCTCACCAATCAAATCAATAAAGCCATAACAGCAGCCACAGTATCCACGATTACCCACAAACAAAACCGTCTCCCGTAAGAAATCATGGACTTAATAAGGGGAAAAAAACAGACAAAGAAAATGATACCACAACACACGTGCTCCCCAGGACAAAACAGCCCTCAACAGATTAAACAAATCTGTCCGAGAAGTTCTCCAGAACCACAGGAATCAACAATGGGACAAAAAGCTCACCTCCATCTACACAGCAGATCATTCCATATGGAATGATCTGCTGTGGTCCTAAACATCTTCAGGAACAAGCGCAAATCCCTCACTCCCCTCTCCGCATTTGCGGAAGTGTCGTTTGCATTTATAGTGCTAGGCTGCCCAAAGAAAATTATTCATATCTAGTTGCAGATGGCAGAAACTTTTCTAATTCTTTCTTCGACCGGTTCTCGTGTTAATCGATCTCAGTCACGGACAAGAGAGGTTTTCCTCCCACAAACTCGGTTTTTCCCACCGTAAACTGAAGAAAATCGACCGTAGAACTGACACCAAATCAGATAATAATATACTGCATCAGGGTTAGCGACCGCGAGATGGTAGCACTAGTCTGTCCCTGTTCATACCGTTTATAATGATAGTCTTGGGCCAACTGTCTCTGATTAGCTAATGATCGAGAATGACTGCCTCTCAATCTCCAAAAGTTAATTGTGCTCAAATGGCCTCGCGTGCTCTTTATAGAGAATAAAGGCGTTAGTGGGTTTATTTATGTTCTCATTGTTGATATTATCATTGGCTACGACAAGACATAATCCCTAAACCAGGAGAAAAATCCTCACACTATGTTCAGTGCATATTATTTTAAGAGAACTATTGGTCGGTATTTATGATCCACCTGTCTGTTGCTCGTTTCTTTTTCTTTTTTTTTTCTTTCCGCAGTTGATTTTTGGATGTCTTTAACTGCGCTGTAATCTCGCTAACTGATAACTAATACGCCTATAATTAGCATCTTGCACAAAATCAATTAACTATAATATCTTCTCCATTTCCAGCAGCATACATAATATGGACAACAGATGAACGTGGTCCATTTTTTGATTTTTATACGTTAACTATAGGGTGAAAATAACACTATAGAATAAAAATGATGGAGATAGCTCTACATATTTTTACCCTTAGTGTGTTATTCCTATAAATATAGCTTTCGATGTAAATAAGATTTTTAAAGTGTTATCAAAATGCGAATTTTAAAATGAAATTTTCAATGGAATGAGCATGAAAATCTCGAAATGTCTTTTTTGGGAAATTAAAATAATTTGATACGCTTTACATCGTTTTATTCATGACCAGATGCGATGTGCTGCATTAGGAAATCGATAACGTTTAGAGAGGCTCAAATGCAAAGTTGTTGACCATTTCCACGATAAAAGTCTGAAGTTTTTTTCTTTGAGTTCTGCGATAGAAATCTAAATGGAAAATTTCTTAAGTTTGAACACGTCGAACAAATTTAGGAAAAACTAACTTAACACCCATGCATGCTAACGGTTAGCTGCCAACAGCTTAAAGTAAAGAAGAGAAAAAAAAAGAAATGAAAACGTTTTCTATGAATAAATCTATATTAAACGAAAACGGTGCATCGCTTTCGGCTCTCAGACATCAACTAATCCCTACAAAGTTTGTTCGTGTGACGACGACTGTAGCTTCATAAGCTGCCACGACAATTCAGGCGTTTATGAAAATTTCCATTATACGCCGTGCGAGCGCTATCTGTTCGTTGCTGTGTGTCGTAGCCTTTTATTTGTCGAAAATTCCAGTGCGCTCTGCTTGTGCTAACTACAATTCTTCCGCAACAAGCTCCCCATTGATCTCCGCTTTGAAAAAGAAATATTTCCGAAATACGTAAATACAATGGAAGGACGACGAGGTGTCAATGAAGATGATGTTTTTCCATTCGAAGCAGCGCCAAGGATTAAATATATTACGTGTGTTTCGCCCTAGGGTTTCGCTGGCATGTGGGATCTCCATTAATATATTCGTTTTTTTTATTTATAAAATACACAAGAAAAAAGATTTTAAACGTCTTATAAATAAAAATAAATAATCTCCGCTTTAACTTCACTATAGAGAAATTTTTAGTCCTAACGTTTGGTAACCGGGGTGATGACGTCATCAACAATAGTTCAGCTCACCTCTACATGCGAGTGATCGACTTACAGTTGACGAGAGTATGATGGATACTCTCGTATCCATTATACTCTCGCCATAAGATAGTGTACCCACCATCTTATGTTCCTAAATCGAAATGTTATTATTATGATAGATGGTGTGAGTTCTAAGGGTTTTCTTAGTTTCAAGGTAAAAAAACAGAATTCCCTAAGGAAACCAATCCTTTGTGTTAAAGATCGATACTGTGAATCCAAGATGTAGTGGTATTATGCTGATCTAGTTTCAGTGAGATTATCACGATCTATATAGATCATTATCATTTTAGATGCAATAAAACGCATTTCTATTAGGTCGATACCGAAATGTCTATGACATCGTCAATATAAAAAAATTACTTCAGTGCATCACAGGCAGTTGTCTTCTATGAGTACGTTTGCAAGCCTGCTTACTCTCCATTTTACATACCACTGATGCTCTTCTCAAATACACAAGAGTTTTAATTTATAGACATTGCGCAGAATTCAGATCCGCTTCTGCCTAACTTTGAGGTTCCGTAGTTTGTATTTTTGGGAACTCCAAAGTTACGAGCGTCGTTATATATGATGATGCCAAAACAACTTACACTTAAAGTGTAAGGTCACAACTAAGATTAGTAAAATCCAGATTTGCGACTTCACTTGCTCCATATGATGTCACGAAGAATCGTTTAGGGAGATAAAAAACATTTAAGACTGATAATAAAATGCTCCTTTTTTATTTCTTAAATGATTTTTTCCAGTTATTCTAATACTTTTATCTGCCTCTGAACTTCCGTAGCTCGGCCAGTTTCGACGATGCCCTTCGGTTGATATGACCGAGTTCCATACAGTATGAACTTCTATCAGGGATTTTCGATTGAAGGTCATTTAGCCAATCTCATACGAAGTCGCGAGGTTTTTATACCGGAAACTGCCGGTTTGCCTATTGTTGCGGTTTTCATTCCGCAAAACTGACGTTCCAGCTCATCCCACAGATGTTCAATAGGATTGAGATCAAGGCTCTGTGGAGGCCAGTGAAGTGTGGTGATGTTTATGTCCACAAACCACGCAGTGGCATCAGCAGCCTTATCATGCGATGCAAATTAGTGTCTTGCTGAAAGACACGATGGTCAGTTCCTTAGAAATGCCATAAAGTAGGAAGCATTGTACACGCTCTGTCCAAAACGAAACCGAACTTTTCGAAAATAGAAGAAACTAGTGGCGCCACCTGTTGTATCTTTTTTGTTGTCGAAAGCGACAACCTTCATTAGTGTTGTGTCAACTGTTTATGACATTTGTTTCATTAGAAGCCGAGTTATGGTGCCAAGAGTGACAGTATGTTTTGACGAACGGTAGGTCGTCACGATATTCATGCCGTGCGCGACGAATTCCCGCTATTAATCGCTTAAAAACTTCGACATAAAACTCACCATTGACCGTTTGGCCAGGCGGAACGAATTCTTTGTGGATAATGTCCTTGGAATCGTAGAAACAAATCAGGAATCTTTTTACTTTTGACTTCCCCAAGCAACTTTTTTTCGGATGCCCCTCTTCTGGTAGTCTTCATTCGGCACTCTGGCCTTTGTTTCGGGCTCATACTCAAAACACTGCGTTTCGTCACCAGTAACGATAGTTTCAAGGAAGTTTGAGTCTTTACCAGCGGTTTTAATGAAGTCCTTGCAGTGTTGTTCAATCCGATACATTTTTGGTCGTCAGTCAACTTGAGGGGAACAAATCGCGAATTCAATTTACGAAGGCCCAAACTCTCGGTCAAAATGTTGAGCTCAGTTGATTTTGGAATCCCCAATTCATCTTCAATCAATCTCACGGACGATTTCGGGTTTTCTTTGATGAAATCACGCACTTTTTGGATGTGCGTGAAAGCCGGGCCGTCCAAAAACAGGACTGAACGAAGTTCAGTCCTGTTTTTGGACGGCCCGGCTTTTCGTCCTCCTCAAGCGTTTCACGACCACTTTGAAATCGCTTAAACCACTCGTAAACTTGAGTACGGGATAAGCATTTATCACCGTATGCTTTTTGAAGCATTTGATGCGTTTAGGTAAAACGTTTACCAAGTTTAACGCAAAAGTCAATCGCAGCTCATTGTTTAAAAATCATTTTTCGTCCGTTCGCCAAAACACACTGTCACTCTTGGCACCATAACCCGACTTCTAGTGAAACAAATATCATAAACAGTTGACGCAGCACTGATGAAGGTTGCCGCTTTCGACAACAAAAAGATACACCAGGTGACGCCACTAGTTTCGTCTATTTTCAAAAAGTTCGGTTTCTTTTTGGATAGAGGGTGTATTGTCTAGAATGTTTGGATACCTCTTGGAGTTCAATGTTCTTGGCATTACAAACAGACGTTCGAGGTCATAGAAGGAAAAACAAGACGATATCATCACCACCATCACCTCAGAATTTCATAGTTGGGGCTATGCACTCTGGTAAGAGACGTTTACCGGACATCCATCACACCCAAACTCGTCCATCTGCTCAGTAGAGGGTGTAGCGTGATTTATTGCTCCACAACACAACTTTCCAAGCTTCCACGTCCTACTGAGCACGCTTTTTGCACCACTGAAGATGACGGTGCAATTGGTTTGGATAATGTGGGACTGGCACATTGTGGTTCTACAAAGAAGTCCATGCTGTGAGCCTTAGTTTTGAACGTTTTATGCAGATTCGTGTTCCAGTCGATGCCCGGAACTCCGCATTCAACGTGTAAGCCGACGAACGGCTGTTTTTGTATATTATCCTTCGTAGCACCGTACGGTCATGTTCGGTGAGTGTGGTTGACCGTAGTTGATTCTCTCGCTTCTATTTCAGTATGGCATCACTAATCGTTGACTCGAGATGGCCCAATTTGTCGAACAGACAGGCTGAGAACATGGTATTCACAACGACTCTTTCAAACTTTTCATCCAGACACAGTTGCACTGACTTTGAGCATCCTATTCCTCAAATATATATACTGGCTACAAACACGTGACTCTTTACATAGCGCGATGACCCTTGTCCATGGTGGTGTCCGTTGACTTCTTTCCAAGCAGTGTATTTACAACTTTCATGACCAGAATTAGTTCTAAATATTTAGTTTTCGTTATCAATTGCAGGGACACACCCATCTAAATATGGCTTCCCTTTTGTGGAATATTTATTAAAGAGAAATTTACGAAGATTAAGAAAATAAATCTCTCATTAAAATTCTTTGAGTTGTCTTTTCTTGTCGCCATCTCTAGGCCGAGTGAATCTATGTTTATGTTTTCAGGAAAGAGGACAAACTGATAACATGCAATAGATGGATATATTGCAAAAAACAATACTTCAAATTAGATAAGAGTGATATCAGAAAGACACTCCAGAGATGAAAGAAAGCTCCAGGGAGACCAAAGTGACGTTGGAAGGGTGAGATAAAAGAGATGGCTCAAATTAATTGGCATAAAATAGCTCCTCATAGCGAAGAGTGGCAGAATGTGCAAGTCTTTCTCCAGCAGCTATAGAAAATAGCTGACGACGAAGAAGAAAAACCATGCATAGAGAGTTTCATATTAAGATCCGTTTTATAATTTGGGAATCTAAATTATATGTTTTGGCTTCATTGAATTACGAAGTTCACAGTGTGTACATAGAATACAAAAGCTAACATTCCTACAGTAATTATATATGATTCAAATAATATAATAAATAGCGCTGAAAACGATTCCTACCACTGATATCTTATGCTGCACCCGAAACATTCACTAAAATCAAAGATAAACCGACAAAAACTAAACAGAGTTCAACGCCTTATACCCATACGTATAATTAAAGGATACAGGACAATATCTTTCGAGGCAGCTTGCGTTATTGCAGCCGATCTGCCTGAAAATGCAAGAATTCTCTCTTGTATATGACATCACTTCCGGAAGATATAATGAAAGTTACAACATCGATCCAAATTACTACGAACGCCACAGTAGGTGGCCTCACCCAGCAAAGAGAACATATATTAAGGAGAAGGAAAGCTCCGAAAGCGACGATTTTCAGATATACACTGACGGAAGCCAAACCGAAGGGAACATCGGTTGTTCTTTCGTTGCATACAACAGACAGTCCATTATACAAAAACGCTGCTCTAGACTGCATCCTCTCTGTTCCAACAACCAAGCAGAACAACTTGCTATAGTTCAGTTATACTTAAATATCGCCGGGAATTAGAATTCATCAAAAGACAGCAACAATTTACAGTGATAATAGAAGCACTATAGACGGCATTAAAAACCAGAACAACCATATAGCATTAATAGAACAGACAAGAAATCTGGTTGGGAATCTCACTCTAGAGGGATGGGAAATCAAGTTCTGCTGGGCGCATACTGGGGTAACAGAAAACGAGAGAGCGGATCAGCTGGCTAAAGAAGCAGCTAGAAACAAGTTATAAAAAGTATTCAAAATCTGCTATAAAAACACTTGCAGAAGAGAAAGGCCTAGACTTGTGGGAAGAAGAATGGAAGACATCAAAAAACGGATCAACGACAAAAGAATTCTTGGCAAGCATCAGGAGCAGACTCAGCTGAAAGGACACGCCATTTCTCAAGGTTTAACCACGCTACTAACGGGACATGGAAAACTGAGACACTACTTACACAGATTCCATATCCTGGAATCGCCATCATGCATTTGTGGTCCACACCTTCAACAGACTGTTGACCGTACTGTACGACTGTCAGCTACTGGACTACATCCGGATTCCCCTAATACAACATGTCATCACTTCCGGAGATAAGTGACCAGTATCAAAACAGAGACTTATCGAAAAGTATTAATCAGAACTAATTAAATTTGCCAATGAGATCAACTTCCAGTGCTTGTAATCTAACATAAACTTGTGTGAATTATATGGTTTTAATATATGGATATATATAAAAATATAAATGCAAATACGAAAATTGATACAAAAATATAAATATAAATGTTAATCAGTACTTGTAAGCTGCATGCAATATAAGCATTGTATGCAATGGAATCATGTAGGAATAAATTACCTCCTATTTGGGTTACTATTGGGAGGAAAATGCAAACACAAACACACACACACACACACACAACGTCTGCCTATCAAAGATGCTTGTCTTCCAAAACTGCCGTGCCAGCATGTTATCAATCTGATGCCTTGTCCTGTCATATATGGGGTGTCCAAGTATAGGTAAGGGTGCTTCTGGAAGCAGATATTATTAACTAATCTCTTGGCATAGGCAGATGACAACAGTGTTTCACCAAGAGCGTTATATTTTCCCACATCAAACCGGTCATACTCATTCCCACTTTTACAGTCAGGTCTCCTAGAAAAAAGAGAATATCTCCTTGGTAGAAGATTCAAAACAATCAAATATATTGCTTGGAGAAACCTTAAGTCAAATAAAAAAATATCCTGTCATTTACGGGCTTATAACCCAGAGGGGATCTTGCCTGACCTTTCTTCATGGTGTTTTGAAACTTCCCCTGAGTAAAAAATTTGCTAACTGTCCTACCTTCTGAAATGACCTTCTCCATTACACCTAGTCTCTGCAATTCCCTGGATGACAATTCTGTGCTTCTTTATTTATTTCTCTACAGATTATGGCAGGAGAATCTATCTGCATCCCAACAGTCCATGTGTCAAGTTTATTATCGTCAATGTTGATCTACGATAAATATATTATTAAGGTGTTATTGAACTATTAAATTATTAAAGCTCTGATATTGAGCTATTAAAGCTCTGATCATGGCAGGAGAGTAACAGCAATATCCAAGCCTCAGTTAGAATTTCATTGGCTACAGCATTGCCATCCATTACCCTCCAAGGGTATTAATCACAGCATCTCACGGTCGATTCTATCTTCTCTCGGTATTAATCCTTATAGTCCTTCTAAGTACTATCTTAAAGGGGCAAAGCAAGAATGCTTTTCATCTTCCCCGTTATCTGTAGAGGACAGTGTAGAGATAAGGTGTTATTGAGCTATTAAAGCTCTGATCATGGCAGGAGAGTAACAGCAATAGCGGAGCCTCAGTTAGAACTTCATTGGCTACAGCCATCCATTACCCTCCAAGGGTATTAATCGATTCTATCTTCTCTCTGTATTAATCCTTATAAGGACTGGCTTAAAGGGGCAAAGCAAGAATGCTTTTCATCTTCCCCGTTATCTGTAGAGGACAGTGTATAGGAATACGGTGTTATTTTGAGCAATTAAAGCTCTGATCATGGCAGGAGGGTAACAGCAATGGCAGAGCCTCAGTTAGAACTTCATTGGCTATAGCATTGCCATCCATTACCCTCCAAGGGTATTGGATTGAATGAATCAATCATCACTGCATCTCACGGTCGATTGATTACACCCAAAAAAAAAGATGTATTAATCAGTCCTTATAAGGACTGGCTTAAAGGGGCGAAGCAAGAATGCTTTTCATATTCCCCGTTATCTGTAGCGGACAGTGTAGGGATAAGGTTATTGAGCTATTATTAAAGCTCTGATCATGGCAGGAGGGTAACAGCAATAGCCGAGCCTCAGTTAGAGCTTCATTAGCTACAGCATTGCCATCCATTACCCTCCAAGGGTATTGGATTGAACGAATCAATCACCGCATCTCACGGTCGATTGATTCTATCCCTCGCCTATCGTCATGTATTAATCCTTAGTCCTTATAAGGACTGGCTTAAAGGGGCGAAGCAAGAGTGCTTTTCATCTTCCCCGTTATCTGTAGAGGACAGTGTAGGGATAAGGTGTTATTGAGCAATTAAAGCTCTGATCATGGCAGGAGGATAACAGCAATAGCCGAGCCTCAGTTAGAACTTCATTAGCTACAGCATTGCCATCCATTACTCTCCAAGGGTATTGGATTAAATGAATCAACCACCCACTCATATTCCATGTATTAATCACCGCATAAAGCAAACATTCCTACATCCATTTTACATAAAACTAAATGGTGTAATAATTTATTTGATTAAAATTCGATATTTCTTTTTTTTTGTAAAATAATTGCTCTGATTTAAATAACATATTATAGTTTATAAAAAATTATATTATTATTTTTATTCGAGTTTTTATTTTATTCTCTTTCACAATATATTATATTAATATTCTTCCATATTAACAAACAGCTCGAAACTGTGTAAGTGATAACATTCTTCAAAGCAGGAAAAATGTGTTAGTTAAACAAAGGCTTTGACGGATTTTTAGAATGACTAAAAAGGAAAATAAGAAAGCGATAATTTCAAGGCGAAAAACCACTCAGCTAAGCTCACTGGAATACATCGCCGCTGCACGCGAGATATTAAGTGAAAAATTTAATAAAAAAAAATTTTGTATAATAAATAAAATGTTTTTTGCCTGCGCTTTGATTTTTCTTTTATGTAGCGTGTTATTCTTGATAAGTTAAACACTCTTTATGTATGCTGTTTTAAATGGATCGATGATATCCAACAGAAGCTTCTTTGATCGTTTTTTTGCTCTTCTTTTTGATATATTATTTATTAAATTACTTACTTCATAATCAGCCTACGTGACCATTAAAAAAAAAGGAACAAAGTATTAAACGCATTTTAATATTTGATGTTCGGGTATGGAAATAACTCGATTATTATTTCAAAGTTTTTTCTCCACCAATTGGAAGAAGTTTTTACTTTTTAATTTTTATATAGTGTGCACGTGCCACAAACCACGAGCGCCCACAAAAGGTGGTGGAGCGTGAAACGCATGTGCAATGCTGTTGTGTCAGTTTCATTAGTTAGTAGATGACATGCGCCAACCTTTTTTATCTGACTTCAGTAAACATATTGGAGAATCGCATCAAGTAAACAGAAATACAGTAATATAATTCCTAGTTCGTTTTTAAGTAGCAATTAATATTAATGAAGTTTGTGAACATTATAAGTAAGGCAGCTGCATTTTTAGGAGATGCAGATCAAATTTCCTTAACTTTATATACGAACAGCAAAGGAACCTGATGATAATTTGAAAGTAAATAACTTTAACAAGCGAAAAAGGAAAGGGCGGAATATCTGAATTATGTACGCACTGCATGAAAAATTTGAAACGCGTTTTTTTCTTCATCTAAATTATTGATTAACATAAATCTACAAAATTAGTACACTTCAAAAGGCTCGATGGAAATTTTCTTCAGTCTTTGGGAAAGTGCAAATTATTTTCAATGTTTTTTAACGAAACTGAATTCTATTTTTTACCTGTTTTCTTGTGAAGTATTATTTTTTTTTACTTTTCCTTCTTAAGAATTAACTTCGTCATGCATTCCTAAGTACAATCTTATATGATAATGTATATAAAATAAATAAAGGTGTATAAGGAAATACTCCTCATACACATTTTTATAAGGTAATTAAATCATTTTTTTAAAAATAATTTCTATTTTATTTATAACTTTTAACTATTAAAGTAGTTAATAAATAAAAATATACTCTAATATCTTTTTTATTTTGCAAAGTATGAACTCCTTTAGGCCTAACTAACTAATGAAAATAGTTGGGCAGCCAACATTACCGATAGCAAAGCTCATAGCAACCGATGATTTCTGGAACATCGCGAAAACAATTACTGCCATCTTGTTATCCTATTAACCTTATTTTGGACTTTTTCAGATAATATATAACAGCCTTTCTTCTGATGATCTGGCATGATGGAACCAGGTGGGTTATCCCAAAGCTACATGCAAGCACTTTTCATATCACAATACTACACACATTTGGAGAAACATTCTTTTAGCGGTGTTCTTTCAGAAATAACATAATTTAAAAAATCGAAGTGATATAATCTATAACTTAAATAGTGGAACAATAGAAATGATAAAATAAGGTAATTTATATTATATAATAATTATACATGAATGATTTTATTGTATTTATAATTGATAATTAAAATGTAAATACAATAAAAAAATTAAAACTCTGAATTCATTATGAACACCTATAACTGTTTCATATTATAATATTACAAATAATCGTAAAGCAAATTTACATACATTACTGTGAAAATGCAAGTAATTAGAAGATTCCAGGAAACAAATTCTTGTGGCGTACGTTATGTTTTGGTATTGAACTTTTTTTTTTTTTTTTTTTCATATTCAGAAAGGTGGAAAAAGGTATATAAGACTATCTAATTACTTACATTTATCACGTATTTTATTTCATTGTGTAATACGGCATCCATCATTTGATCTTTATCATGTTTATTTTTTTGTAACAGTTAATTCAATCTACATTGAGAGGTAGTAAGGGGGTTGGTGTGAATAAACCTAAGAAGCGAAGACCAACATCCAGGTGGGCTCCAGCTCCTTAGGAGCTCAATCTCTCAGGATAGAAATTGCCTACTCTCCTATCTTCGAAACAGGTGTAAAGCAGCCTCTTCTACCCCCCCCCTCCCTTTTTGATGAATAAAAGGCGTTACAGGATTCATTTACTTTTATTTCTTACGTATGTTCAATTGCCTGTTACACATGCAAAATAGCATCATAGACACCTAAGTAATGAATTTATGCTCTGAGTAATTAATCTTCTCTGTATATTAAGTGACGTATTCTCAGTGTATTTTGAAGGAAAAACCACAGTTTCTCAGAGGAAAATCCTCGACACCTCCAAATTAGAGCGCTTAACTTATCTTCCGATGAAAAAAAAATTTTGAAGTTTTTAGCATCTTAGGGGTAATTCGACTTCTGGATTTCTAACCAAAAGGACATCATCTATACTAGCTGAGCTACGTAAGCTCTTAGAGATTGCATTGTGGAAAACAAAGTATCAACGAGAAATAGATGGGAACGAAACATATCATTTTGTAAAGAAGAAACGGCTGCTTTTTTAAACACCTTTTGAGAAAAAAAGAAATAATTGAAATAATTTGAAAAAAGGTAAATATTTCATACTTCTGCGGAAAAATAAAGCATTGAAATCGATGTGATGAGATGATGATATTTATTATGCTTTGTTTATTTATAAAAAAACAGCATGTTTATAAAATTACTTTTAAAGTATAATTAATATAGTTTTTAAAAATAGGTGTTTTAAAGTAGATTCGAAATTAATTTTTAAAATATAAGTAAAATAAATACATTTTATTTTTTGAGCCGTAATATTTTTTAGTAAATTGATCTCGTATCATAGTTTTGATAAGTGCTGATTTAAAAACATCATTTACATATATAACGTTTTCTGTGCGTGAATGGTGACACGCCAGTGTCTTATTTTGATTGAAAAAGGCAACATTCAAGAAAATGTATCCAGCGGTGATTTAACTTCCAACACTGCACGCGCAGTTGTCAAGGTAATAGAATCACGTGAAAGTTCTCGTGATCTGACAACAAATCGACAAGGCAAACGCATGCGCACTTGGTTGAATATTAATATCGCCTGACATTAACATTAGGCATATTTATATGTATTTATTTTACGAAATTCTTATTAATCGTATACTTTAGAGCACGGAAAACTGCCTTGATGCCAAGCAGTGCTGCAGCTATAGTTCGTCTGTGTGGTATCGCGTAGAAAGCAGTTTGTTTCCTTTCAACTTCGTCCCCTATCTCCAACAAGAATCAGCGCTGGTGGCAAACACTTAACCAGCGCGTCACTTCTAAATGGCGCACGTCTGTTTTCTTGAAAAGGGCACGTGACTGAGACACAGAAGCAGGTTTATCATGCAATAAAGAGTTCTTTCGCCCGCCAAATCATTAAGCAAACATTCCCTTTTGCCTCGGACTTCATTTGTTCGTACCACCCAACCATCTTTTTGAAATTCAAGAGCAAGCTGGGAAAATAATTTGCTTTTTCGCTTCATGACAGCTGTTTTGATTGATCTGCCAATCAAAACAAAGCAGAATTCGCTCAACTGGTGTGACTGGGACTTCCAAGACGTAAGCAAATTCCCATTTTGCGGATGTGTCTGCAGATACACCCAAACATGTCACGTTTGCCGAGATCAGTCAGCATTCAAGAACTTTAAAAGGAGTTTCATAAAGCATTAAACGTATTTCAGGGAGAAATACGAACAAGATGATGAACATTGCACCAAATTAACCTTCATTGAACTGTAACGCACTCAATAAAATAACAGTGAGATATTGGATTATACTGACTGACGGCTATGCATCTCTGAATGTCAGATATTCAGAAAAAGGCAGACGCAAAGCCTGTTTAAATTCACGGATGACAACGAAGGAGTTGTAGTCTTGACCCGAACGTTCAGAGTTTTGTATAAATTCTTAAACGAAGCATGGAATCAATTAGTATGGTCAAAGACAGGACCATATGTCATTTATTTCAATCGATAATCACATGCTTTGTTTATATCTGCACGTGTCCTATTACTTTTGCTAGGGTAGTGTATATATTGAGTGGCCAGTTTATTACAACACCTCCATCGTTTACAAAATCTCACTTCTTCAGATGTAGTCAATATAAAGCTAATTAGGGGCTCATGTGGAGGGACTGGGGGGTGTTATTTGTTAAGTGGTTTATTATTAATTGTTTGGATTTTTTTTTTTTTTTTACATATTACATGTTCACTATATACAGACATGAGACACTTT